>NC_085880.1:4157325-4297325 GCF_034702125.1 Engraulis encrasicolus
GCACGTCTTTATTGGGAAATGAAAAGAATATATTGCGAGCCGATGACTCACAGCATTCTTGTTATTATCATGCCTGAGCCAACGGTCACCACTCATATTATTTTCCCCCAAGACAATTAAGAAAAGAAATGAAGCTGTTCCTTACATATTAACCAGTGCACTGGCAGAAATTCAGTCTATAGCAGGAATTTATATAGCGAAAAATGTGCACACACAAATGAATGCGTTTCTTTAAATGAAATGACAGCTTAATTTTACATTTCCCCAACAGTTCTCTCTGAATGTCTGACTGTATAGGAATCCATATTTACATGAATGTGAACAAAAATGCTTCCCATTCACATACAATGCCAGCACAAAAATTGGCATGGCTAGAATGAAACAGAAAAAACTATGTAGTAGACATGCTGATTATCATACCTGCAAGTCAAAACCAGAACAACAAATTGGAAAAGGCGGCCCAAAGAAACAGTTGGGTCTTTAAACAAATATTCTCTGTGCCTAAACCAACAGAGTACAATACAAAGAACAAAAAATTGGACGCTTTGACAGTTGGCATTACTGCAGAGTGACTTGAAAAGAGCCAAAACACAACAAGTCAATTTGAA
This sequence comes from Engraulis encrasicolus, assembly GCF_034702125.1. Classification (NCBI taxonomy): domain Eukaryota; kingdom Metazoa; phylum Chordata; class Actinopteri; order Clupeiformes; family Engraulidae; genus Engraulis; species Engraulis encrasicolus. The sequence continues at coordinate 4,157,934 of NC_085880.1, forward strand.
GGGATTCTTGATCACCTAAATGTATCCTCACTCTTTCTGGCTACTGCTACGGTGGTCTACGCAGGAGCTTTGCATAGAGCCGTTGCATTACTAGGGGAATCCTCCAACAGACCAGGACAGGACAGGACAGAGCAGATTGCAGAGTAAGTGATGGATATGAGCTCTGGATAGCCACACTCAGCTGTCACGGCCTCTAATGACGTAGACGTCGGCAGACAGAGGGAGGCATGATAACATACAAGCCACAGACAGCACACACACACAGCCACACTACTCCACAATGCACGCGCGCACACACACACACACACACACACACACACACACACACACACACACACACACACACACACAGGATCCATTGACCCATTCTCCCAGAAAGAGAGAGAGAGAGAGACAGAGAGAGAGAGAGAGAGATGACATCCACAGCAGCTAACCAGCCTTGGTTCCGCTTGGGTGTGGGCAGGTCAAACATAGCAAGAGACTCTCATGAACTCCCTTGTGATCCTTGAGAACTCAATCAATAATAAATGAAAAAAAAAAAACTTTCTGAAAAACAGAAAATCATTAAATATGAAATGATTATTGTGAATCTGATTCATTTTACAAGGTCTGAGTTCCTGTCAGGTCAATCAAATAAAAGGCTTTTTAAATGAGAAACTTAATTCATATCTTGTAACAACTTAATAGGCAATTGCTTGTGTGAAAGCGCATTTGCACTTGATTATTGTTCTGAGAAATAATGTAGTCCCTTCACAGGTTAAGAAAAAGACACCTCAGCATAGTCAATGTTTTCATTTGATATGGATAGATGTCTTTCATTTTATGTAACAGCATAATAATGTATAACCATTCCCATCTTCCACTACTACGATTTGGAATTTGTGCCTATGATAAGACGATTATGATCTCCCATTATTTGTTGTCCCTGACACGCTGAAGGTAGGGCTGGGCAATATGGAAAAAAAAACATATCACGATATGGATTACTTTATATCACCATAACGATATATATCACGATATAGCACAATTACATACGTTTTCAGTTATTCTCTTTATTTGCTCTTTATTTTTTCATGTCGCAAAACAACCTTTCTTTAAAATTGATCTTTTTATTCTTATTTTTACAGTTACATTAATGTATAGTGTGTATTGTGACAACATGAAATGTAATTAAATGATATTCAATTGTATAAAATTGATCAAAATTACTATCACGATATAAACGATATAGGAGAAAGGTCACGATATACACTTTTATATCACGATAACGATATATATCTTCATATTGCCCAGCCCTAGCTGCAGGTCATAATATTATGGCTCAAACAGGAGTTTGGTTTCACCAGTGTTCCCGAGGTTGTCTAAATGCAGTATTCATATCCAGGTGTTCAAGAAACACCAATTTATTGACCCGTCAGTCCTAATTTCTTCACACTCAAGGACACAATCTGGCCTGGTTCAGGGTTTGTAGTAGCCCTTATAGTTACACCAGGAAGACTTTACAGAGGCTCTCACACAACAAAGTAAGATACAGTAAGTATCAATACAATAGAAATAGTCATCGTTTGTGCCACACATTTCATGCAATGAGTCAAGATCAAAGTCCTTGCTCAGTCTGGATAAGGATACAGATGGAAAGCTTTGCCCTAAGTGTCACAGAGTATCTGCCAGGGTGCTGTGGAGAGCTCCACTTATGTGTCTCTTAGTTCCCAGATTAGTTTAAAAGGTGTTATGCCGCATATATAACAGCAGCAATACTGTGCATAGATAGGTACTATAAAAAGGTCTAGTCCTTACATTTTTCTAACAAAGAAATATACAGTGCATTCACCTGAAATGACCAACCATCTTTTTAAAACCTCCAGGGCATCACCCATCACTTGACAACAAACTCTTAGCCAATGCAAGAAAACTAACAGCAATTTGGCATGCTGCAGAGTTCACTTTCTCTTCAGTGGTCATCTGTGCTCTCAGGACTCTTCAAGCGTGGTTCTTTCAAGCGAGGAAATATGAAGCACTTAATACTACAGTTTTTAAAATGTAGCAGGCTACAAAGATCCCACCGCTTTTCGGTCTACTGGGCCTTCTTCAGAGTTCAGAGCATGACTAGGCCACCTCTATTACATTGGCAGGAAGTAATTTGGCCGGGCTATTACGTTTGAAATGCATTTTTTTTTTATTACGTTGGCAGGGTTATTACGTTGGTGATAAGTTATTATGTTGGTGGGTGTTACCACCTCGACAACAACTACCGCCTTGACTAGCTCCATTAAAAGATAAAGATTTTGTATTGCTGGTGTAAGTTCTAAAGTTGCTTTACAAACACTGTATAAGCCATTTGCTGATTTGGGGGAGGGGTGTTCAAATCATTTTACATGAGACAGCACAATATAGCCCTTTCGGCCACATGACCCATTTCTTATACAGGCTAACCCCCAACCACCTTTTTCAACAAATGCTCTGAGGGAAACACTCTTGATTTCTCCACCTCATCGCAACATTTTTTTTGGACCTATGGGAATGCTACACAGCTCAGGCACCATTTTGCTCTGGGCCAGATAACAACTTTCACCTGATGGACACATAAATGTGAAACATCCCATATAATATCCACTAACTACTTCAGCAAAAATGTGAAATGGGTAGACGTTTAATAGTTTTTTCAGGTTTTAGAGATGACACACCCAGGCAGTTGCTTAGGCACGCGCACACATGCACACACACACACACACACACAGTGCTGAAAAGTGACATGTCCATCAACTATAACAAAAATTCCTTGCCTATGAAAACCCTGAATGACCTGAAGGCTTCAGGCAATAAGACGACTTGTTCTTAAAAAGCCTAACAACTGCAGTGTGCTGACAATATTGTCTTCCAGCAAAGCATATTTTTGTGCTGGAGAGCAGTGGCAGTGAGGTAAACCAAACTGTCCAATGAATTTGACAGGTGACATACAGTATACATACACACACCTTCAGGTCACATTTTTTCACCCCGAAAGAGATGTAAATAGGTGCTCATTGACTTTTTTTTTTTTAACAGCTATTCGACTCACCAAACTCTGTTGAGGTGGAAAATCTTTCCCAGACCCAGAACGGGCTGATTAAACACACATGTTTTGTTCAAGCCGGTGGCGAGAAACGCAGCCTAGAGCGGTGTGCTGTGGAGAGAAAACCGCTTTGTTCGCCGCTCTGCAGTGCTCACCTATGTGTGGAGAGCGGTTCACCTACTGCTACTCACATATTGAACGCAAGGGCTTCTCTTCAGGAAGGAAAAAAAAGAAAAAAATCATGGCTTAATGGAACTTCATGGCTTAAATTCTCATATGCTTTGCTCTTAACCAGACACTTGTGATTCCAGCTAGAGTGTGAAATACAATACCCCACCGCCTTTTTAAGAACCTTCAAGTATTAACAGGCCTTGCAATAAGGGCCATTAAAAAACAAAACAAAGTTCTCAACTGATGCCTCATTCTCTACACAGGATTAAACTTTACAAACAACACAATACAGCTTAATCAAGACTGAGTTCTACTTGGCCCTTGCCCTGTATCAAATTAATAAAAGTGTGTCCTGCATATTGCTTTATTTAAGTATCTCTTCCAAAACTACACACTGGAAATGAGTAGTCGAATAGTGTAGTACAAATTGCCCCCCCGACCCGTTATCATTCGTGCATCCCATTCAGCAGCAGTGTGGCACATTGTGTTGTGGAGCTTAAATGACAGCCTATGGTTACCACTGTATTCATTTCCTGAACATTGTGCATTTCCAGAGTTTCAAGATCCTTCACTCTTTCTGAAAAAGGGGCAACAATAATATGAAGGTGGTGCACCATTTCATACCCCCAGCCTCCCGACCCCCAAAAGAAGTCACGATGACAACCGATGTTCCTTCCACATAAATAACTGGGAATGCTCCAACAACAGTATGATTAATTGACAGACATTTCCTCGTGTCTCTGAAGGCTGCTTTAATAAGCCGAGGTGCCTCAGTAGGCTACGTAAACAAATGCAATCTTCATTACCCCACTTACAATATAGAGGCATTAAGGGGAGACCCAGCTGAGCTAGTACAACCCGTCTTGCTATTTACTGATTAGATGGGAAACAAAACAGTCAGCAATGCGATTTTGTTTCACGTGATATTCAAACTGTCACACCTGTAAAAGACAGGTTACAGATACAATCCCCCAGGGACTATTAGGAATGTACAGTAAGCCAAGTGCCTGCTCTACACAGAAAAAAATAATAATTTAGACTTAATTTTGAAGTTTCTATTTTGTGTATCTATATGCATGCATCATCATGCAATATTATGTACTTACTGTACAATATACACTACATACCCAACCCTGACCCTTGTAGCACAGTGTATGTGGTGTTACTATACATTCAGTCACACATTTTGTATAATCATATAATTATGATTACATGATTATAACACAGAAAATGAGAAAAGGGGATGGGATGCAAATAGGGATAGGGATGCTAATTATCGATTAATTCATTAATCATTACTTGATAGCCTTATCGATCGACTTACGATTTAAGTATTGATAAGCAGCGTTTTCCACCCGAAATCTCAATGTTTCTCGATAAAAAAACTACTAAATCTAAAAATTTTAATTAAAAATTGAGATAAAATACCACATTTAAATTAATTCTATTTCAATTCTTTAATCCAAAGGTGATTTAAATATTCCCACTATTCACACCCCTCTTCAAACACACTCTTCACATGCCCATTTCACCTGGATCTCGTCAGTTGAATTGACGATTAATTGCGATTAATGTTTTTTAATCGATTAACGCATTGATAGATTAAAGTCGATTAATCGATTAATCGTTTGCATCCCTAGTCGCACCATGCATCGGTTTCTTTATTACACCGACACGTTTCGGCGTTGTGCCTTCCTCAGTGTGCGCACTGAGGAAAGCAGAACGTCGAAACGCGTCTGTGTAATAAAGAAACCTAAGCATGGTGCGACCTTTTCCCATTTTTCAGTTTTACAATATTTTGGTCAGCACCCTTAAAAGAAGAAAAAATTGTTGGCTGAAGCCTGCTCCAACCTTTATGAACTTTATGATTATAACACAAGCATTGGGATTTTGCCCCACTAGACAGGAAGCTTGGGCATGCATGAAGAATGCCATGTCGATGGGAAGGGCTTTGCTCCATCCAAAATAAGAGCACGGGTTGGTTGGTCCATTAATCCACACTTTGGCTGCGTTTAGTCTTCTCTTGGCTCCCACATCAAACACAGTGATTAACAGCAACCCCGGTACAACCTCCTTCAGGCAAGCGTGAAATATGTGTCAAACAATCCACCATACCTCTGAGGGGGTGGGGGGTCGTGGGGTGGCACGGTCTGGCTTTGGCCGTTCCTCACCGACTAGTATGACAACACAGAGTTTTCTGCAGCGTCAGCACAGTGTGTGTGTGTGTGTGTGTGTGTGTGTGTGTGTGTGTGTGTGTGTGTGTGTGTGTGTGTGTGTGTGTGTGTGTGTGTGTGTGTGTGTCGTGTGTGTGTGTGTGTGTGCGCGCGCGAGCGCGTGTTTCACACTACATGATCCATGTCCTCAAAATAAAGTGAAGAGTTGGGTTAGAAGAGCGGCGAGGTCGGCAGACAGAATAAAGGAAGAAGAAGAATCACCACTGGCCTCTCTCCACACGCCTCATCTATCTGACCCCCAGCCCGGTCGCTTGTCCACACACGGTTCAGGTGCGGGTCACAGTGCTCCTCTGGCCGATCGGAAACAGAACCAGCTGCCGACAGTGGCAGCTTAATGGGTGCTGTGTGTCAATCATCTCCAGAGAAGAGAAGTGCCAAGCACGCGCCTGTGTGTGTGTGTGTGTGTGTGTGTGTGTGTGTGTGTGTGTGTGTGTGTGTGTGTGTGTGTGAGTGAGTGTGAGTGTGAGTGTGAGTGTGAGTGTGAGAGAGAGAGAGAGAGAGAGAGAGAGAGAGAGAGAGAGAGAGAGAGAGAGCGTGAGTGAGTGAGTGAGTGAGTGAGTGAGTGAGTGAGTGAGTGAGTGAGTGAGTGAGAGAGTGAAAGTGAGATTGTGTGTGTATTTAGGATTTGAAAAGCCACAGCTGCAGGCTTGGTGGTTGGACAAGAGAAGAATAAGAATAAGGCCAAACGTTAAAAAAAAAAATCCATCTCAAACTGTAACTGTTGCCTAACAAAAAAAATCTCGTCGTCTGTGACTGGTTAAGTCCTCCTCCTATATGGCTGATTAGGTCCTTAATGCAGTGCTGGGAGCTAAAGACATTTCAGCAGCTACAATGATCGCCCAGCCGGGATAGTTTTTCTTTTTTTTTCTCCCCCTCTTCACACAGTTACTCATTAATGGAGACACTCTCCTGTGGCACAGATGCTAAACAGAGCTGTCTACTGGGAGAGGGAAACACACCACCCAGCAAACGCCTGTGGTTCTGTGTGTGTGTGTGTGAGCGTGTGTGTCTGTGTGTGTGTGTGTGTGTGTGTGTGTGTGTCTGTGTGTGTGTGTGTGAGTGTGTGTGTGTGTGTCTGTGTGTCTGTGTGCGTGCGTGCGTGCGTGCGTGCGTGCGTGTGTGTGTGTGTGTGTGTACACTTTCCTCACTCTGCCAATCTTAAGTCTCATTACTGCTCCTTTCTCTAGTCTAAAAGGTGATCGTTCGGAAACTTAATCGCACTGTCATGTTCGGCAGCTCCCTTTGAAGGGTGTTGTTTATTTCATGTTCATGTCTTTGCCACTGTGTGACAAAGGGAAAAACCCACACTGTTGACTTGTTCCTAACCTTTTTGACTACATTCCTTGACAACAGGGACTGAATCCCGAATCGACCCACCATCGTGGCCAACAATGACTCTGATTGTTTGGCAAAACAAAGGAACACGGCGAAGGGGGTGTGGGAGAAAATTAAAGCTTTTTTCCGAAGCTCACATGCTGTAAAATAATCCCTTGTTGAATCCCCCTCTTTGTCCCGGCACCCTCTGGCTATCGGCAACGCAGCTCTGTTTTGATATCTCAACATATTTCCATTACCCAACCAATTGAGGCTGACAGACAAACAAACAATTTCACTCTTTTTTTCCATTCTTGCCATTTCACGTTGCCTTCATTTGTTTGGTGCATAAAACCTCTTAACTTTTGTAATATTACAAAGAAAAAAACGAAGTTTTAGTGTAGAGAACATGCTGAAACTCAAAAGGCTGCTGACGATGTCTTCCCCTGCAGAAGAAACTGCCTTCTAGTCGCCGCGAGAAACAGGTGAAAAAAGCCACACTTGTTGTCTCACTTTCACCTGATCGTCTACTCCTGAATGAGACTAGTGGAGAAACGAGCAGCCGAGATCAGAGCAAGGCTGCCAGAAACAGATGGTATGATGACTACGCTGTGTGTGTGTGTGTGTGTGTGTGTGTGTGTGTGTGTGTGTGTGTGTGTGTGTGTGTGTGTGTGTGTGTGTGTGTGTGTGTGTGTGTGTGTGTGTGTGTGTGTGTCATCACAAGCGGAGGAAACCTAACTGCACCGGCACTGCACTGCATTGCATTTCAAACACACTCATCACTTTGCGCATGTCTGCCACACAAATGACTCTCTTCTGTCTCTCCCTCACTGTAATCATGGCATGTTTTAATAGTCATGCATTGTGATACCGCCATGTCATTATTGATGTATTATGCCTTAGTATTTTTAGCAAGTATTTTACACTGCATTACAATGGCTGTTACACAAAAGAATATCTGAAAGGACATCTCAAAAAACGCATTCTGAACTTTCGGAATAATGAATTGCCAAGAGTGTTTGAATGTTTGGCAGAGCTGCATCTCGATGCGCTAGGCTAGACAGACGGCAGAATGGAAAGTGTCTATGAAACAGCTTGTGCAGCTGTCCCTATTCTACTCAATGCTGTACCACGCTGTTCTATTAAGAGTTACTCTCGCTCTGCTTTCACTACTTGTGTGACACAACTGACAAAAACTGCTCCACCGTACTGACAACACAACAACGATAAGCAAAGCAGTGAGGAGTCAGAAGCCTTTTGGTACACGCCCCCAAAAAACACCTTCATCAAAGCTCCACCTCAAAGCCCATGTGTACTTCTATCATCAATTCACAATTGTAACAAGCACAACACAGGCGATTGAAATTGCATTTCACCTGACATCAGATGCTATGCTATTGTGGCGAACCAGAGAGCCAACAAGTCTCATGCATGCATGAAGAAGATACTCGAGAATATGTTCTTTTTTCTATTTCGGTTTCACAACCGGCTGGCAGGGTATGGATGTAAATGAACCCATTTCACAGCTCGGGTGCATTGTAAATGCAAGTTACGCTTTAATCAATCGCAGAGGCATGGACGGCCACAATAAATCTCAGCCCCGCCAAATAGCGAGCTGGAAGTGTGCTGCTCTCTTAACAGAGAGTGGGCCGTCGCCGTGCTAGGTTTTTGTGTGTGTGTGTGTGTGTGCGTGCGACACGTCATGAGCAGTGCAGCACCGCTGACTGGTGTCATTTGGTGAGAAACTGCAGCGACAAACAAGCTTGACAAGCACATGGGATTCATTAGCTTCCTAGGGAGATTGGACATCTCTTTGACGGATGAAATTATACAGTGTCAGGGCGGATTAAACCCCAGAGAGGGAAGCCTGCCCAATAAGCATTTGCCGCCTAGGTGTCTTGAAGTGTCCTTTGCATTATTTGCTTAATTCCATTATAGAGCAACTGAATTACTTTTTTGGCACTTTTGGTCATACACGTATACTTTCCCAGCCAGGAAAACAAAAAGTCAACTTTAAAATCAACACATCACATATCAACTTTATTCTTGCCTTACACGCCACTACACCTATTCCCTTAGATTGCTATGAATCAAGTTTTTTTGTGCTAGTTTGGTCATACTCGCTTTCCAACTAAGAAACAACAGGCCTACTTTCAAATCAACACATCCCAAGTCATCTACTGTATATTCTTCTACAATATTGCATATGGATCACTACTTCTTTGGCTACTACTTGGTCATACTCATACTTCCCGACTAACACAAAAAAAACCCTAAAACAACCCCCGGAAAAAAACCCAACAACAACCATACATGTCTTCTTGTCTCGCAGGCCACTCCCCCCCCTGGGCCAAGGGACAAATCCTATGGGCAACGGTCCAACAGCCAGTTACCATGGAGACAAGGCAAAGCCTATTCACCATCACATTCCAAGTAGCCTACTTCGGAGGAGACACAATGGTTCTGACTTTGCCAACTTTTTCCCCACGGCAGTGAGTGTATATAATTGTGCAACCGTGCATGGCAACAATATGGAAATCTCAGAGCTCTTCAGGTGACAGGCCTTGTGTCCCATTAATAAATAACCTATACAAGTACAACGTTTTGCACCCATAACCTCCTGGCATTAGGCCCGTATGATTATCTTGGCATTCCAACACATTAACCCCTTTGCACAGAGCCTGTTATAACCTTACTGTGATTAGTCTTAAACTGTTACAAGGCTTCCGGTAATGTCATAGCAATGTTGTTATGATGTAGTTGAGCCTGTTTAGTCATGAGTGCAGGCTACTGGGTAGGCTCTCCTTACTCTGTGCTGTTATGCGCTGACACAGTGTCAGACATTAAGAGGTAAAACTTTTATTATAAATGCTGAAGTTGCATTATTATGCATTTATTACACATCTTTATTACAAACTTGCTCCATCTCTAGTCTGATGAGGATGCTTCACCTGACAAATGGTAATGGTGATGACTGTTCCTCTCAGTGGCGGAACAATTGCACACAGGGCCCCAGGGCAAACCACCTATAGGACCCCTCCATACAGCCTGCCATGGTAACAATAAGCCCCCCAACACCAATACAGAAGGGCTCTGGGCCCGAGGGCAAATGACCTGCTTGCCCCCCTAATAGCTATGCCCTGGTCCCTCTTCCTTCCACCCTCACCTTTACATGTTCCAGCCATTTGGCCTGATATAAAAGGCAATGTGTGTTCTCCCACGTGTAAGCCTACTTCACATTCATATGATGGTTAATCCGATTTTAATCACTGATCATCTCCAGAGGAGTGAGGCTACAGCTGATGAACTTTACTGTGGCATACCAAGCGTGTGCGCACTCAATTACATCCATTGCCCCAAGGGGTCAAATAAAATATCCAGAATCTCATTAAACACACTTACTCGTGAGAAACCCAACAGCTAAAAAAGTTGTTATACTACTCAAGACACTTTGAACTCCAATAAACTGCTATCGCAAGTAAGTCACATTTTTCATTATGGTGATTTAACTTCCCATTCAGACATGGTCCCCAATCAAGAGTTAACGATATTAAACTAGCATCTTACTTGGCAGTCTCAGCAAGCCCAAGCACTGAACAAAATGTAAGTTTAGGAGACTCACCTTCATGTCCGCGAGGAACCTCGATGCCTCTCTTCAGCAATCGCTGTCTGTCGAACCAGTAGCTGAAAAAAAAACATGTAAGCATAAGCTCCTGTCCTGAGCGTGTTATACAACCATGGCAAACAATCAGGCCAGTAGTGACACGCACAGCACAACTTGGTCGATGCGACAAAATAATGTTTAACACAAGGGCGAGGCTGGTTTGCATTATTGAGTCCTAGATGTCACATCATGTTATTCGAATGAACACAGCTGGCTCTACGCAAGCACAATTTCATTCTTTCAACTCCTCGACGCGCGACAGTCTGGTGGTGAGACGGTGCGCACAGCAGAAATACAATCGCTTTCCTGGTAAACAGCACAACACCGCGGGGGTTGGCTTAAAACGGTCGTTGACGACGGCCGCCCTGCGATTATTTTACCGTGAATATAGAGGTTTCCATCGAGTGTCAGTCGTATCTGACCTGACAGACTTTCCCCGAGTAAAACGCTTAAGTTGATGAGATGAATGGGACAGCATTTTCAGCCGTTTATGTAATGATCCCGTGTTACTCTGGTCTCAACGTGATTTTCTTTTGCTATGAGAACATACGGCAAGTTCAGTATCATCCACAAAAGTAGGCCTACAACTTCGACTATTACTTACAGTATTGGGTTGGTGAAAGATATATTGCCGATTATATTGACAGAAACGCATATCCGATTCGTTGAACTTCATCAAAGTCAGAAAATCCCACCAAGACAAACTACAGTAGCCATACGAGGGAGCAGGTTAGCGTAATGTCTGCGCTACAGCATTCGATGACGCCATTTCTGTGCCACACCGCCGATGCATTAGTAGGCTATGAGGGCGAAATAAGTACAACACCGAAAAGAAACACTTTGGCAGATGATCACAACTGCAACATCTTATGGGCTATTCTTCTTAGGACACGGACATTCGTATGGTGGCAGTGGAAATGTTTGCTGCTAGCTGGTATCATTGTTGGGTTTGTTCAAGCTATCTCGCCAAGTGGGACGGACGGTACAGTTTCTCACTGTAGCCTTTAAATGCGTGTACAAAAACGCTCGATGGTATTAAAACCAATGCATTCCTTCGCAAGACCGAATATGATGTTTATGATCAAATCGTGAGCAATGGAGAAACACTTTACGCAGTAGCCCATTTGTAGGCGGATAATACCAACGGAGGGCATATCTCCGTGTACAAGAGAAAGCTCTGGTACAAACTGCTGATGGCTAGGACTACATCGGAGTGCTTCACACAATAGAAAAGCTGTCAACCTCAACGAACAAGGTCAAGCAAAGCAAAGTCGCTTGAAACACCACATAAAGACAACGATACAGTACTTCTGATAAATTACTAGAGAGCTCACGTCGTATGCTCGATGCTTCAAGCTTGCTATATTTCTTCCGACGATAGTGTTAGGCTACAATGTCACCTCGACAATCACTAGGCTGCTTCACCGTGACAGTGCCTCACAGGAAAAGCTTAGGCATTTTCGACTGACACAGCTCGTTCACCAAAATGTTTGCTCGGGAGAGATCGCGTAGATATATGCCTCCAATGGATAAATAGGATACAACTGAAGGAAACTGCTTATGCGAACTAGAGGTTCAACAAGCCAGCCATTTCAATTCGCTCGTATGGGCTTGTCGTTATTGTATGCCACGGGACTACATAGGAACAGAGGAAGTAAGCCCCGAATTTCCAGAAAAGACGATAAAGCACACCGAATTACGCACAGGCACACCGCGCGGTCGAAAATACAGTTCCAACAATATATAATTACGCGCTGAATCATTTCAGAATCTCTTCAATGAGCGCGTTTTGGGCGCTTGCTTGATTCAGCCAAGCACAGCACAAATGCAAGATTCGATCGACCCATGAAACTCCAGACATGCACTTGCTGATTTTAAAGAGTTGTATCCCAGTATTAATTCGAAATACTCACACCATAGCGCACAAAGCCTTACGTAAGGGCTATCCAACAAGCAGCATTTCCCCATCAGTTGGGCTATTTGATGTCGAGGACCACTGCTTTTTTAGCGAATTCCTACGCAACATCTGCTGTTTTTATGAAAATACACTTCGTTAAAACAACACATAACTCGACTGGACAATGGGTAAAGAACAAGGGTGCTCCGTTGGCGAGCAGAAACAACATGCATGTACGAAAATCATGTAACGTTATTGCTTAAGTAAACAAGGTTGATGACAATAAGCGAATGCCCCCTGTTTGCCCACAATTTCCGTGTCTTTTGTACACCAATCTATTTCAGTCATGCGACAACCCCCTGCAAACTACCACTGTTGATCGATTTGCTTTTACTTCTGTAAGGCGACATAAAACCATTTCTAACACGTAGCCTACTTAGCGTAAGACCTCAAAGTAAGAGCGTATAAACAATCGTACCTTGTTGTCTGTCCAACTGAGACAATGAGTTCCAATAACCCGTAATGAAAAATAATCAGAAATAATCCATCAGATCTGAAAGGTTTGTTGCTCGACGTCAGAAAATGTTCAGACGGAGTCCGCAAGATCTCAGTCGGTGCTGAGATGTGATTCCTCCAAAGTCTTTCTCCCCACTCAGGCTCTCTTTCTCTATGATGCCCCTCTTTGGGCTGAAGCTGACTGACAGATACACAAATCCACCCACGGAACAAACCTTGCTCTGTCATTGGACTAAAGCGTCAAGTGTCCGCCTTTTGGCTCTGGGTATTGGTCAATTTTAGACCATTTGTTTTTCACTTTTCTCACCGGGCTACGGCGATATGGCGATTAGCGTGCATGGGAACTGTATTTCTTATGTGTAATTTTACGCGCAATGAAGTCTTCTACAGCGACATCCAGACGCATCATGAAAACTACAATTCCCACAAATCACTGCGTGAGAATCTAGCTAGAAAACAGACGGCCGTCGCTGTCAACTCCTGCCCCACCTACTTGTGTGCGCTTGCTCGGTAGAGAGGCCATGGCGTATTTAACTTGCTGTGTATGCGGATGAGGAGGATGGTTCGAGGTCTGGCCGAGAGGCAGAGCGCATCGGATGAATTTGCGCTCTTTTTCTCTCTCTCAGCGAATGATCGGGTTTCTAAAGGCGACCAGACTACTGTAATATTCAGTGACTTGGCATTTTGTACCAGTATTTTGGATATATATGACAGCGGATGTGTCCAGTAATGAGGCGCAAGCTAACGTGCTAATGTTAGCCAAGAAATCAGGAAAAACGTCGGATAGCGGAAGTGCTGAAGTACCCGGATTTCAATTTGCCTGACATACAAGGTGGGTGGAGTGGACTGCAGTTATGCCTTGTAAAATTGTGTTTGATGAGGTTGTGTGGGTTCTGGCCTCTCCTAATGTCCTTTTATTGTCAATTAGTGGTCTTAATTGGCGCCTTAAATATAATTGGAATGGCCGAGACTTACATTGTAGGCCTATATTTTGTTGGCCTTGCTAAGGAAAATCCCATATTTATGTTCATTTACTTCAGTGACTTCTACATTTTGTTGATTTTGTTTTTGATATTTGCACATCTTTAAGAAGGCCATGTAGCCTACGCATTGGGAAGTCCCCAGCAGTTCTTGTGTTGACCTAAGCCAATTATTTATTGATGGATGATCTTGAGCTATGGGTATTAAGTAGCCTATACTTGTCAGGAGTTTGGAGGTCTATCTGAAGCAGGTGTTTTGCGAGAGGCTTAGTCATTGTTTTGTCCAATGTTAGCCTAGTTTTGATCAGCAAATCAATAATGTATGTTTTACATTCAACAAATAATAAAACATATGTGTTTGCTTGCTTGGACTGCTTGTTGCCACACACAATCTCTGTAAGGCTGCAGTGCAAGTTGTGTATCTGAATGTGGTATGGTTATATATTTGAGTTGGTCACAGAAGCCACATGACTGTCGTCATGTTGCACATTACATATTTCCTTTCATTACGCCCTGGTCACATTCTCTGAAGCACTGGTGCCAGTGTAGGCCTACAAAAACTGAGTTGAATTTAAGTTGCCATTTAACAGAAATAGTATTATAGTATACATTGAGCTATGTTTTTGGGAAGTAGTGGCATTGGAAAGGAATCTACATATTCTTCAGATGAAGTATGTCACTGTTTTATGTCAGTATGAAGTGGCCATGCACTACATGTATTTCATTAGTTCAGTCTCTGAAATTTGGATTAAACATGTATGCATACATCTTCGTTCTCGCTGGAGAGCGGACTTCTCGTGATCGTGCTTCTCTCGGAGGAGAGTGGCTGTCCACGCGGTGGACTGATCATCAAAGTGCTTCACGGGGTCCCAAGGGACCACTGCACTCAAGAAGCTGAGATAGATTACGTTGCGTTTTGGGCAAGACCTCTGGCCGTGGTGCTGAAGTACTGCCACGGGCAAGAAATGTCTATGCAGCAAACATTCTCAAGCTCGGGAGTATGGGGCGCCACCGAGAGCTCGGGCAGTATCTGTGAGCGGACACCCTCCGGCAGATGATGGTTGGAGAGCAATGAAGCTAGGTGAACTGGAAGGAAACTAGGGCAAGACACCTGACGAATCAATCGAACAGCTTCGGAAGGGAGGCGAAAGGAGAGGTGGCGGGTACGAGCGAGAAGGAACATTTGTGACTGGAGACAGGTGAGCGGAGAATAAATGCTGTATAGTTAGTTAATGGGCATTCCAAATTCCTGTGCGCTGAAATTCCACCAAATGACGGCAGGGCGGAGAATGAGAAGCTGCTGGTTAAATAGGCGTGCCTATCTTTTCGCACTGAATTCAATTGAGTGGAGAAAAGAATATATGTAAATTAGGCATGCCAAATTCCATTACGCTTCTCTGAAACTTTCGTTTGTAACAAACGTGCATTATGAAGCGGGAGAGTTTGGAAAGAGCATAGCCTAAAGTTTAAATCTATTTAACTAACCTGTGCCATTAGTTGCATGTACGAAATGCCTGTGGGGTACCTTCTACATGTAACCTGAAACAAGTCTAAACTGAGCAGTCTGGACAATGCAAGGGTCAACATATGGCTTAGTACTAGAAGAGCCAAGTGCAGAAATGTTAGCTCAAGCTCGGTGGTCATGTGGTGTTGAGCAGTTAGTTTATAAATATATATATTTTTAGTTCTATTGTATTTTTGCCTTTAACAGGACAGTGGAGGAGAGACAGGAAACGAGTGGGGGGAGAGACAGGGAAGGATGGTCAAATGACCCAGGCCAAAATCGAACCCGGATCACCGGCGTAGTAACCAGGACTCCCTGGCAGAAGAGACTCTAGTCTCAATGGGACAATCGTGGCTAAATAAAGGATAAATGAAAAAAAGTAACCCAGTGCCCTACCGTTAGACCACGACAGGGCGGAGGAGTCAGTTTATTACCTGGCTGAAGGTTGGAAGCTCTCCCTCAGTTGTCTGGTGCCGTAGCAGAGGCACATGCAGCACCCGACCGAGGGAAGAGGACTGGAGATTCTGTGGTTGTGGGTGTGCTCTGTCACACCAACGAGTGATAATGAGCCTGGCTCTTGTGCAGTGGTCAGGGCCTCAGTTTGGTTCCTCAGGAGGCCCGGTTTGAGTTCCAGTGTGGCAACTGCACACCCAGGGGGGCTACCTTCCTCTTTGGTGCTACTTTTTACTGACTCATTTCCTGGTTGCTATAAAACACGAGTGACAGACTGGCAGTGATGCTGTGGAGGGCTTGCCATTTTGAACTAGAGTGGTTGTCTCATCATACTAAGCTGATAAGATAGTTCTACTAGTCAGTGGTATAGCCTACTATGGTAAAACTTTTTGGGCTTTCTAGTCCGTTTTGCCTCAGCTTTGCAGTGGTTCCCAAACTGGGGTTTGGGACCCCTGAGGGGTTGCGCGGAGATACTGTAGGGAAGTTGCGGACAGGAGGGACTTTGCATATTCAGGAAATCCACAAGTTAACAGCCAACAAAATTCCATAAACTGGTTAGTAACAGTATTCACTTGTATGGTTAATATTTGCTCTCCTGTGAATGTCTAGCAATATTAGTGGAGAAAGTATTCATAGAAAACCTAGCAGTATTAATGGACAAAGAAATAGCCTAAGAATATGGGGTGGATGGTCGCAAAATATTCTTGGGTCCAAAAGGGGTAGCCTGGCTCTCACGCAGACCCTTCGTGCCTCGTGCATCTTCGCTAAACTTTGTGAGCTCGCACGAGAGTCTGTAAATCTTAGACGAGCCTGAACTGCATCCGATATTTCATGGTCGGTCCAATCAAACTCGTGGGGCGAGATCGCGGGGCGGGGTATATACAAGTCAGATGTTGAAGTAGTAGTGATTAAAAAAAGCCACGTGAATTCTCCAATGAGGTTCAAGCTGTTTTGAACACACCCGCGCCTTTCCAGAGCTAAGCGATTGTCAATGTTCCAACAACCATCGCGTGAGAGCCAGGTTACAAATGGGGGTCCCCGCTGAAAAAGTTTGGGGAACCACTCTTGTACTGTAAGGTGCTGATGGGAATATATCAGTAGTATAGTCAGCACTAAAACCTCACTACATTTTTTTTATTCAGGTCAGCTTTCTTAAAGCTCTGCAAGACATAAAGGTGCTGTTGTGCCCTTTTGATCAGCCCAGACTGGGCAGGTTTCAGGTATCAGGTGAGATCTTCCGCAAGGAATTTGAAGCACGATACAGTACCGGTATTCATCTCCTTTGATGTGGATGGTTGTGTGAACGTGGCCTTCAGCTGACTCATGGAATGGAAAGGCTATTATACAGTAGTATCAGAGATTCTTTAAGTATAGAGATATGCCAATGTAATACGTTGCTATGGGCACCTAACATGACCAGGTTCGGGTCTGCCTAAAGGGGCGTGTCATAATGCTCCTAGCATTGAATAGAGCAGTCCCTAGGTCTGCCTAAAGGGGGATTTCCCCCCCTCCCCCTTGCAATAATAGAACCCGGAAACAATGGGCCAATGGAACCTCTCTCTCTCTACTCTCTCTGGTAGTATAGTATGGTGTTGGTACTGTGATCTGTATCTTGGAGACTGGGGGTGTTTTTGACGCTGCACAGCTCCACATTCATGAGTGAAGAGGAGGATGTACAAGATGGCAGCAGCAGTCTTGTTGCAAGCCAGTGGTCAGGGAGGGTAGTGTAGAGCAGTGTTTCTCAACCTCTTTTTAAGGCGAGGCACCCTTTCAATTCATGAAAAATTTCAAGGCACCCCAAACCAACAAGCCGTAACATGGCATCGCATCCGATACCACACAAGCTTAGAAAAGTAACACATTTGGAAACGTCACACGACCTATGTTTGAAGTTGCAGCTGACCATAGGGCGACCTATATTTACTTTATTGTGCGTAAATGGCAGATGAAAGATTCCACTGACAAGCATTAACTTATCAATTCAGACAAATGTGTATTATATTACATAATTTTATTTATCAGCCACGTTTCCGCGGCACCCCTGAAGCGGGCCCGAGGCACCCCTGTTGAGAAACACTGGTGTAGATCTTAAGGTTGTCTCATTTCACAAGCAGGGCAGTCATGGGTAAGCAGTTAGGTCATCAGACTTGTAGCCCAAAGGTTGCCGGTTCGACTCCCGACCCGCCAGATTGGTGGGCGGAATAATTAACTAGTTCTCTCCCCCATCCTCCTCCATCATGACTGAGGTACCCTGAGCATGGTACTGTCCCGTCGCACTGCTCCCTTGGGGCGCCATTGAGGGCTGCCCCCTTGCTCGGGTGAGGCATTGCAGTGTGTGCAGTGTTCACTTGTGTGCTGTGGAGTGCTGTGTCACAGTGACAATGGGAGTTGGAGTTTCCCAATGGGGTTTTCACTTTCACTTTACGTTATGTTTCAGTTTCAATTGTCCAGTTCTTACAGTGATGTATGCAATGCCATGGTTTGGTGATGAACTTGGATGGTTGTGGGAAATCTGATGGATTAGAGTGCAAAGTGTGTCCGCTATTATTTTGACTGATTATTGTGGTTGACAATCAATGGCTGTGTGTTGAACAAACATAATATCAGGTCTTCAGAATGCCTGTAGGAAAAGGAGTTTTGAACATTTTTTTAAAAAACAACTAGGCCAGGCTACGCTTATCAGAGTGCTTCTGCTATTGTGGGTTTGAGTGAAAATTTCAATATGCAGTATGTTCATAAAAACAGTTATTATGCTGATCATGTGCTGCCAAACGGTGTCTGTTGAGGAGCCAAAATGAGTCATCATTAATTTGCAGTAAGAGACGATGGATAGGTCAGCGTCCGGCCATCCTTGAAAGAGAAACTCGGAGAAGAGCAACATGACAACAAAGTATTGCAAATTTGTAATTAATATCAAGCCATGATGCATCATGTGCTTTCACATCTGTAGGGACTTAAGGATGATTAATGACCATTGGACCAGGAAGGATGATAAACCACATGAAACCAAAAGTTGTCTGAGGCAGTTATTTCTGATCCTTTTATAAAGGATGTTTTCACTGTGTGAGGAAACCATCCATTTCTGAGATGCATTTGAGACCTGTCCTTCGGTGTGGCCTTGTTGTCACCAACATGGTGTCGCTTCAGATTGCTTACGGTCCTTACTGTCATTGTCTCTTGTTAAGAGGCGCGGGCCGTGAGAAGTGAAGAGAGTGCTGTGTGAAGAGTGAATGGTAATGACCGCAAAATGCCTCAAAGTAGCCTGAGGCCATACTGTAAGCTCACTGAAGATTTAACTGTAGAGCCACAATTTAGGTATGTTTGCACTGTTTTTGTTTGCCTCCAGTTTCATGTGAGATTGATCGATTGTTTTTTTCTAGGATGTTCTGTATGATGCAAAGAAAACAGAGCTTGCTGTCAAATATTAGTGCTTGTGTATTCTACAGCTTTACACTGCACAACTGACATGTCAAACTTGACGCTGTCGAGCAACACATCCGCCTTTCAGTTTGAGGACAGTTCTTTGTGTTGTATTTTTTAGTTCTCCTGAACCCATGTTGTTGTCTTCATCTTTAGTTAGACAGAAACATCACCTGCCAGCTGGTATCAGCGCTAACAGGGGTAGCATGAAGAATTTGATTTGTGTGAGCAAATGTACGAGTCTGGCAACGTGGGCTTAAGACGAGAATGAAACGCTGTTAGTATTTCTCAGACACCTTCATGACTCTCTCTTTTACTCCGATCGCGTTCTCCTGTAGTGCATCCGTGGCTCATGCATTTTCATCACCCCCTTTGAAGCCTGGTTGGAAACCGTCTCTTTATGTTTATTTGATGGTTGTGGTTTGTGTTTTTTTTTTTGTTAGAGCCATCAGCCTGTGTTATCCTCTTCTGTGCTTGTTAGCCCTGTACAGCGGGAAAGAGTCAGCCTTGACATGCACAGCTGGTTTGATAGGCAGTGTACAGCACAGAACGAAAAAAACATGCATACTTATGAAAGCAGTTGAAATGCACAATGAGCAAGGCTGCCAAAAAATAATTGCTTGCGTCTGCCTTTGTCAATGTGTCCTGCCAGTGTAGACCTATCCAGCTGGGAGGAGTGCACGCATCCTTTTTTATGTGTGTGCTTTTATTCCAGTTCAGTAAAGCAAGGCCATCCACTTGTTAAGGACACCGTATTAATATTCAGTTCTTTTACCTCTTTCATGTTTCTCCACCTCTGCTGTCTTCCCCCCTGCTCTGGACCCCACCTGGCTGTAGGGTTCATTAAATCTCGGAAAAGTACGCGGGATGGATGAGAACAAAGGAGCAGCCACTGAACGGATTCTTCTAGAACCCTACAAGTACTTGCTTCAGTTGCCAGGTAAGACTGTTTATTTTCCTACAGTATGCATCCTATTAAAAAAAATGACAAGGCAAATTCTTAAGTAAACATCGATTATGGGGTAATACAAGCTATTTTCTTGCCTTGTGTGGACCTCAATTATTGTGTGCTTGTGTTGTATGAATGGTGTAAATGTTCTCGGCACATGTTTGTATGTATGAGAAGCTGTGTATTTATGGCAAGCTGTGTAGCGTCCTGGGTGGAAGGCTGGTGACTGATCTGGGGTGCATTTCTCAAAAGAGAAGTTGTTAGCCTGTTGGCAACTTCTGTAGTTGCCAATGGGAAAATGCATTGAAAACAACAAGGTAGCTAATGTAGTAAGCAACTTTGGTTTTGAGAAATGCACCCCTGTTCTGTATGAGCAACAGCAGTTGCCGCACCGAAAGAGGAACTGAAGGTCAGGATGTGTGGCAACCACTGACTCTCAGTCTTGTTCATCTCTGAGCACAAACTCATATGGGAGGGTTTTTATGACAAGAGGTCAGACCAGCCAACTTCTATTCAGTAGGGTTTTTTTGTCAGCATAGTTGTTGCATGCCACTGTTGGACTACATTTTTGTCAGTAATACAGGATATGATGTCGGTAATTACTTCTTAATAATCGTAATTCAGGTGCACATGTCTACATGAGACAGAAGGAAGGGGGATGGTATTTGAACTCTGACACTGTTGAAAGACCTGCTGAATCAGGAGGAAACGCTCTGACTTGTGGACACAGAACAGGTGTCTGGCTTTGACTCAGTTCCTCCATCAAGTCCTCAGATTTAACGTTTCAAGTCTTTGTTTCACTTTTAAATAACTGAAAGTGAAAGTAAATTCAGCGAGTCGTGAAATGGCATTCCATTCGAGGCATTCTGCTACTGGGTGACATTCATGGCTAAGGTGCAGCTGAGCTGGCTCCAGAGTCATGATAGTTGATTATGAATGTTTATGTCTGATTAAAAAAAAAATCTCTGTTAGTTTGGAAAAAATAAAGACTGAGCCTTCATTTTTGTGCTGGTTTTTTTTTTTTCATTGAAGTGGTTCTGCGTAGTTAACAACTAATAGGCAGCATCTGTTCCGTGAACGGAACAGCAACCTTGAGGTGAGTGTGTCCAAGGCTGGCATCTATATTTAGACAGGTTATGCAGACCGTCTCTTTCCGAGCATGTTTCCCAACGGGGCCGATATCAGGATTCCATTTGCGTGTGTGTGTGTGAGAAGATCTGGCCCAATTACTGGTAGAAGAGCTTTGGCGCAGACAGCTTCCAGCCTCTTCATTCAGTGCTCTACGCTGGCTGCATGCATATTTGCCTTGATTAATTTAAGAATGAATGAACTACTCTCTTGTAACTTTTCAATAATCTAAGCCATCTCATTAGGTGCTATATCACACACTCAGATTAGATATGAGGTTACAGTTCAAGTCCTGGCAGAGGGTGTGTAGTGTCATTAGCACTTGTAATTTTGCTGTTGGTGGTTCTTGCATAGTACCTATTGCTCATTGACCTAACTTACCAGTAGTGATGTTCAGTTTTGTACCAGCTTCCCCAAGTCCATTGCCAGTCTCCTGGCTTCTATCCGAATCGGTCTATTCTGTTCTGTTACTCAACCCTGAGGATAGTTTGGCTCTGACAGTGTCAATAAGGAAGCACTATTTTTTTTTGCGCAAGTCATTCACTGTGACCACAGATCTCCACAGCACAAAATGCTCAAACTGTTATTTTGTACTCAGTGAATCTGGGGATATTCCAAGAACATGGTTAAGTGATAAACCTGGCTAAGTTAACCTAGAGGAAGTGGTAAACCTGCTAATAGATAGCCCTCAAATGTCATTTAGTTAATAAAATAAGCACTAGAGGTTCTTCTATTAGATTTACAACTACCTCAAGGTTAACTTAACCTGGTTTACGACTGAGCCAGATTGATGGAATACTCCACAGACTCTGTGGGGAAAGCAGAGCTCAGCAGACTCAGATTTTTCTTCAGGTAGAGGTTATGAGTCATTTAGCCCCCGGCGTGAACAGGCTTAATTGACTAATTATTGGCATTTATTTTAAGCTGCGGTTGATTCAGTGTTGGTAATGTGTCACCTAGTGGAGCAGTCGTGTTGCTGAAGCTATTTACTTATTTTGTTTTTTTTTGGGTTTGCATAGATTTGTTTTGTTTGTAAAACACAGTTGATTCCATGTGGGGATAAGACGGCGCTGGTAATGTCCTCTTTTTCAGATCATTAGCTTTGCTGATTTTTTTTTTTCAGCCTTTGCTGAAGCCTTCGTCGCTGTCCCTCAGAACAAAGCATAATGTTATTCTACTTCCTCCACCACACCACAGGTGGAGTTTTAGAATTTTTATCACTCCCTGACCCCTCCCACCACCACCACCACAGCATACTCTGTTAGGTAGCTCACATCAGGCAGGATCCTTAAATGTTATCTTCACTGTATCTCTCTTCGAACAGGTCTGACCTCAAACTCATCTGTCTCTTCCTATGATGGTTCAAGCACTCTTGCACACCTTGACGTTTTTCTGAGGGAGCACCACAAATCTTGTTCAGAGTGCTCTACTGATGCAGATGTAACGGAGGCTAACTAGCACAGAGTTGGCGTGGAACGTTGGTAAACCTCCCTCCGATAGCTTCATACAGTCTCGTGCCGTTGGGCCGAGAGACTAGTCTCTTGGCCCAGCGGTATCGTACTGTGTCTCCCATTGCCGAACCGTTGTAGTTGATGAGGTCGCACGTTCGATCCCCGAGGGGGGTGAACAGGTGCAAGATGACCTCCGTCACAGTGGTGCCGTGACCCGGATGGGAGTGAGGTTTAAGGGGGAGAGTGTAACGGAGGCTAACTAGCACAGAGTTGGCGTGGAACGTTGGTAAACCTCCCTCCGATAGCTTCATACAGTCTCGTGCCGTTGGGCCGAGAGACTAGTCTCTTGGCCCAGCGGTATCGTACTGTGTCTCCCATTGCCGAACCGTTGTAGTTGACGAGGATGCAGGTTCGATCCCCGAGGGGGGTGAACAGGTGCAAGATGACCTCCGTCACACAGATTAACTTTGTTTTGTGGTCGAGATAGTTTGCGTTTGAGAGTAAAAGATTGTTTTTTTTACATTTCTCAGAGTACTCTACTTGATTTGTAGCGTTTAACATTGAAGCTGGCAGTTCATGACTGGTACAAAGGTTTACAGTCAGAGCTGTTAATTCTTTAATTCCGTTTAAATCCAAAATGAGCAGCTCCGTCATCTCAGCAGCATTCAGTATGCATGCATTTTGCTCTCATCACAGTAACATTTGAACAGACAGATAATTAACATGCAGGCCCGTGCGTGCAGGTAATTAATTAGGACAGAATAGATGGGTCATTAACACAGAGAACACTGCTGAGCGCGGGTAATTGGCAAACATAAGAGAGACACGTTTTGAGGTTTGTCTTCATTGGTGTTTGGTTCATTGGTGTAAACAAAGGAAGGCATTGGGCTGCACTGAGTCTGTGTTAAAGGGGTATGCCACTATTTTGGGGCTTAATACAGTTAAAATCGTTGGCCAGGGTTTATAAAGGTGGTAAAGTGTCTTATTTTTCATGTAAGCCGTTGTCTTGCTTTAAGACAAGTTAAAAGAGGGAGTATGTAGCTAAGCTAGTGAAAGTCAATGGATCCGTGTAGCATGTCTGTGTTTGCTAACCTGTCTGATGCTTGTGTAGTATTAGCCCCCACTAGACTTGTCAGTGGGCTGTGGTCTCTCGGCCCTTTCACGTCTTGCTTTGGGGTTCCATGTCTGCACTGGCCAAGCTGAGAGAGAGACACAAACAGACAGACAGAGAGACACAGACAGACAGACAGAATGACAGACACATAGACACAGGCAGACCGACACAGAGACACAGACACAAAGAGAGAGAGGGAGAGAGACAGAGACACACTGGGCTAGTCTCCAACTGTCCCCACAGTGCTCGCGGGGATATTTTCATTCCTTATATTTATCTTACTCCTGTTGAGCTTGTCAGCCTTGAGTCAGGGTCTGTTCTGTTCTCTGGAGCTCCGACTCCCACCCGCCTGGCCGCCTTTCCCCTCCCAACAGCCAGCTGGTCAGCTAGCCAGGCAGGCAGGCGCGCAGGCAGGCAGGGACAGAGGCTGTTGTTGCTGGCCTGCATTCTGCCACCCCCCTCCGGAGTAACTTTTAACGATCTCTCCTTTGTGAGGGTGTTCTAGGCCAGGTAGGCAAGATAGGATGGTGAGGGGATTGAACTAAAATGTACTGGGATTAGATTGTTTTTTTAAAGGTCTGCTCTACAGGGGAAAACAGGAAAGGGCTATGTTGGAGTAAAAAGAAGAGATAGGGGGGGTGGGGTGGCTGGAAAAATGAATGGTGCAGACTTGACTCGCTAACCCCTTTGTGGAATTGGGCCTTACAAGTCATTATAGCGGCTGGGATTGTGGACCAGAGTAGTCGACCAGAAAAGTAGATCATTAGGTTTAACGAAAGACCAAGAAAGGGGGAAAAAAGAAAAGCGAAGGCTTGCGTGCAAGTGTGTAGCTGCAGAGCACAGGACTCTGGGAGAGATTGTGCGAGTGTTGTGATTGGAAATAGCAGGATTTGAAAGACGGTAAAGGGCTACACTGCCTCTCTGCCCAACAAGACTGCCGCTTTCCCCCTCCCTCCACCCGCCCGTCTGCTTTCCTCTCCCCTCTGCGTCCCCTCCCCCAAATTCTTCCCCGCTTTGTGTTCCTGGGTTGATGATCAGAGCGGAGCTGAGGCTAACTCAGAGCTGAAGAGAGGAAGCGAAAATGAAAGTGGGCTGGTGTGTAATGAGAAGGCAGTTCCCAGGAATTGGGTACGTTTCACATACCACAGCACAGCCTACTGCCATGGTGTGTTCCACCACCTTCTCTGAGGATCCGTTCAGACACTCTTCAGGAGGAAGAAAAGCTAGTAGTTCAAAGCGTTCTTTGGCTGTGTTTATGTAAACATGAATGGATTAAAGATCTCATTTTGCAGGCTTGATTTGTTTTTCCGGGCAGTAGTGATTGGTTTAATTAGTGAGATCCTCATCTTGGGCAAGATGTTCACTTCAGATGCAGGTGAATTTCATGGGTATTTATTAAAATCTGATTGATGGGGTCTGTACTCCATACTTATTTATGTATTTATTTATTTATTTATTTTGATTTTTTCTACAGTAGGGACCCAAATCGACTTGTGTTGACTAAAGCTGTCGTTGGCAAGCTTTATAATAATCTTTCCTTTTTTTCCCTCTTTCAGGAAAACAGGTGCGAACCAAATTGTCCCAAGCTTTTAACCACTGGCTCAATGTACCGGAGGATAAACTGCAGGTAACAACTGATTTAATATTTTTCTACTCTTGCCTTTTTGAAGCAAGTTATCAAGCATGTGCCATATGTTCAGCATGCTGCACACAGCCTATAACCGGTTATGTCTCTCTGTCCATGCCAAAGCATATGGCACGTGGCACCTGAATACACAGATGTTCATTGGTAACTGTTTTGAAATTTTCCCACATGACTGGTTTTATAAATGAGCCTTACAATATGCCCTGGGTATAGGTCTCCATGTGTAGGTTCTGCATATTGCAATGCAGTATTGCAGTACTCTCACGCTGTCGCTTGAGCTCTGAGAAATGCGTCTTAATGTCTGCTGACTATTCTTTTGAGGTGTTCCAGTGCGGTGCGCTTTTAGGATGTTCTGGTGACGTGTGCTTTTAGGATGTTCCAGTGCTGTGTGCTCTTGGGATGTTCTAGTGCCGTGTACTTTTAGGGTGTTCTGGTGTGGTGTGATTTTCTGGTGTTGTTCTGCTCAAGCTCCCCAGTATCTGGGTTACTGAAAGGAGTGAACTGTGAAGTTTAACTGGGATGTGAGGATGGTACTGATACAGCATTTGTTTTTCTGTTTGGCTGTAGTTCTGTTTGATGAGAGGTCAGCAGTAGACATAATTAAAATGATGCTACAAGACTACACAAAGTGTTCGGTTCAGATTTGAAAGAAAGACTTCCTGTTGTGGCTATACTGTCAGGTTGTTCATCTTAAGCCCCAAAAATGCTGTTCTGCACCGCTTGGCACCTGGGAAACCCCATTTACTTCTCAATGAGGTCACAGACTGGAGGAAAGGACGGGAGGAACTAGAATGACTTATGGTACAGCCAGAATGTCATGTCAAACAAAACTATCATGATTGAAAGGTTCTACCTGGCCTGGGAAGACACAGTGGAACAGCGTAAATATTCAGAATACTCTTTCAAGGAGCACAGTTACGCACAGAATATTAAAATTTTAAACAGAATGGTGGCAGTATTCGGTGTTCACAATGAGTCATGTAAACTAAATATTAATATTGCGGTTGCAGAATGCTGTTCCACGCATTTGAACAGAATATTCTGGAACTTGTTTAAAGCCGGATACTTTGCAACTTTATGTTTAAACATGTAATACTCTGCATGTAAGTAACTCCGCTCGTTGTAATCACCTGCATCACACTCACTGAGCCAGTAGGCCGTAATCCCAAAGCCAGGCTGTGCCACACGCTGCATTCCTGCCTCTCCTTTTATGAGAGCCCTGTGTGAAGCTTTCATTTCCTGATTTAAGGACGTTGGCTTCTCCCTCATTTGGATTCAGGAAGGAGACTTCGGTATCTGTTTTATTATTCGCTTCTAGTATACCCCTCTCTCCACTGCTCTCGTCTCCTTTCAATGCCTCCTCTCGTCTTCCCCTCTCTTCCCCTCTTTCTTCCTCTCTCTCTTCCAATCTCTCCTCGAATCTCTCCTCTCGTCTCTTTGTCTCTGAATGTTGAACTGCCCTTGCAGACCATTCTGGGGAAAATCTTCTGATCGAGTCCAGATGCTATTCAGGAGGGCACTTGCACACTTGCTCAGGATTTCCTGTGAAAACTATAGTGCTTGAGTCATCACAGTTCAGTTATCGCAAATGCATAGGCCGTAGCTAGCTACCCCTCTGCTCTGTCTGCCTCTCTCTATGTTTCCTTATCTGTCTCTCCGATGGGAGGTTTAGTTGACGAGTAGTGTCTTGCTGCGATTGTAATGAGTACTAGGCTATTACCAGTGCCCCTTAGATTGTGTTGTAGATTGTAGATTCACCCCTAGATTCTAACTGTTTGCTGACAGTCTGCAGTCCATGTTTCGGGTCCAAAAAAGGTAAAGTCATATACAGCTCCAGGCCTTTTTATTAGAATACCATGAAAAAGTTGATTTATTTCCAAAATTCCATCAATAATGTTAATCTGTCATGGATTGTAGATGCATGGCCCAGTTTTTTAACTATTCCAATCATTATTTTTTTCTTTTTATATGCGTTGGCCTTCCAGCTCAAAAAACCCATGAATTGGGGAATTCGCATTATTAGAATATTGTTATAAAATCACATTTTTCTTCATCAAAATTCGGGTCACATTAAATCAGTTGAAATTTGGTACTTTCTACATAACGTGCAATGGTCAATACTTGGTTAGGACATTCTCTGTCTTCATAATGGCCATGATGCATTTAACATTGAAGTCAATGGCAAAAACAGTGCATGGGAGTTATGGAAGCCCAGATATCCTTGATGCTTTGCTGTCAGCTGTTCTTGTTTGTTGACCTGGTGCCCCACACTTCCCTCTTCAATATACCCGAAGATTTCCATGCCACGTTTTGGTGTTAACTCACCAGTTTAATTCTAACTCAACAGAAATTAAACCCCATTCATTTTCAATGGGGTTTCATTTCTGGTTATTTAGAATTAAACTGGTGAGTTAGCGCCAAAACGTGGCATGGAAATCTACAGGGTATATTGAAGAGTGAAGTGTGGGGTACCAGGTCAACAAACAAGAACAGCTGACAGCAAAGCATCAAGGATATCTGGGCTTCCATAACTCCCATGCACTGTTTTTGCCATTGACTTCAATGTTAAACGCATCATGGCCATTATGAAGACAGAGAATGTCCTAACCAAGTATTGACCATTGCATGTTATGTAGAAAGTATCAAATTTCAACTGATTTAATGTGACCCGAATTTTGATGAAGAAAAATGTGATTTTATAACAATATTCTAATAATGCAAATTCCCCAATTCATGGGTTTTTTGAGCTGGAAGGCCAACATATATAAAAAGAAAAAAAATAATGATTGGAATAGTTAAAAAACTGGGCCATGAATCTACAATCCATGACAGTTTAACATTATTGATGGAATTATGGAAATAAATCAACTTTTTCATGGTATTCTAATAAAAAGGCCTGGAGCTGTATTTTATGTTGTTGCATGGATGGATATTAGCACAATGTATTAGCAGTATGATATTGACTGTTGAAGAGAATCTCGATAAACCTGTATTTAAAAGCACTAACACATCTGGCAGTCATGGGTAAGCGTCAGACTTGTAGCCCAAAAGTTGTCGGTTCGACGACTACTGGAGTAATTAACCAGTGCTCCATCCTCCTCCATGACTGAGGTACCCTGAGCATGGTACCGTCCCGCCGCATTGCTCCCTTAAGGCGCCGCCCCCTTGCACGGATGAGGCATAAATGCAATTTCGTTGTGTGCAGTGTTCACTTGTGTGCTGTGGAGTGCTGTGTCACAATGACGATGGGAATTGGAGTTTCCCAGTTAGGCTTTCACTTCACTCACTTCTCACTTTTTCACATCTTCCATAAAGGCATCATTTGACTCCATGTTACTTAAGCCAGCACTACAACGTCATCATATGATGGACATTGAGTAAAAACTTCAATAATTATTAATGACATCATCTTATCAGGATACGCCATGTTGAATAATTAATACCTTCAAATCTTATTTTCGCTCTGCTCATCCTGACTTTTTTCTACCTTTACCCTTCACAACAACTAAGGAGGATCTTTAAGGTGGGGGGTGGGCAATGTTGCTATTTTGTCAGATGATCAGTCACACCTGTGTCAAAGCTGATTGTTATACATGGCTGCACAACCCTGGCTGTGCACTGTTCAACCTCTGATTGTTGGAAACTGCTGTAGGTCAAAAAATGATCTTGCCCTTCCTCACAACAGGAATGTTTGTAAACAAAACAAAAAAACTATGTGTTGAACAGAGTGATGCTTTTCCTGGCTCATATTGGTGACTGTAATCTGAGAGCATTTCTCTCTGGTGAAGTAGTCCTCTTATACCTGGAGGTTTGAATCATTTCATGGCTAAAGTGAGACCTGTGTGTGTGCGTGCGTGTGTGCGTGTGCGCGCGTGTGTGCGTGTGCAAGTGAGGCGCGTTAGTTGATCAATTTCTGATGTTTCCTCTTATGGTTGAGCAGCACATCATCTTAAATCAGTTTGGATTCAGTTTTGGATTTTCTATGTGGGATAAAAATGGGTCTATTGTTCCGTCTTTGAGAGCATACGGTAATGGTTGCACTGTAAAATATAAATGTGAAGTAAAAATGATGGGTCTGGACTTTTTCAAAGTTGTATAAAGTAAACCCCAATGTCCCCATGTATTGGTATTTTCTAGAATTGCAACTTATTGAAGAATAGAGTCCCTGGAGTCATGAATAAATCAGACTGTGGCTTTCCTGGTGGTGCCAACCCAAGGATGGTTATATCTGATGCAGTTTTGTTTACTTTACTTTACTTCCACTGAACTTTGTGTTCACCTCTCATTGACACACACACACACACACACACACACACACACACACACACACACACACACACACACACACACACACACACACACACACACACACACACACACACACACACACACACACACACACAGGCTGTATGCAGGACTGAGACTGACTCTTTCTTTCTTTCTTTCTTTCTTTCTTTCTTTCTTTCTTTCTTTCTTTCCCCTCTGTCATCTTTCTTTGTTTCTCCTCTTGTCATCTTTCTTTCTTTCTCTGTCATCTTTCTGTACGCGTGCGTTATCATGTATTTTCTATTCCTCTTTCTCCTCTGTCATCTTTCTTTCTTTCTCCTCTGTCATTGTTCTGTACGCGTGCGCGCGTGCATTATCATGTATTTTCTTTTCCTCTTCGCCACCCTTCTCCATTCCTGTTGTCATCTCGGAGAGCGAGACGGAGAATCAATGCAAATGCATTTTGGCATCTGCCCATCACATTATGGTCCAGTTGTGGAGGGAGCAGAGGAGCAGAGGGCTGCTGGCCGCCCGGCCTGATTGAGTTTTGCAGTCTCCTCCTGATGCACTCGTGTTGTGTTACCAGGAAGAGCGGCGCAGTAAAAGCATCCAACCCTATCTCTCTCTCGCTCGCTCTCTCTCTCTCTCTCTCTCTCTCTCTCTCTCTCTCTCTCTCTCTCTCTCTCTCTCGCTCGCTCTCTCTCTCTCTCTCTCTCGTCTCTCGTCTCTCGTCTCTCGTCTCTTGCTCTCTCTCCCTCCCTCTCTCTCTCTGTCTCTTGCTCTCTCTCCCTCCCTCTCTCTCTCTGTCTCTTGCTCTCTCTCTGTCTCTCTCTCTCTCTGGCTCACTCTCTTGCTCTCTCTCTCTCTCTCTCCCGCTCCATCATATCACGCAGTGCCCACTCTGCCCAGAGCCCCTCAGGATACAGCCAGGGATATTAATATGGACTATTTTCAGTGTGCTGTGTGTAAACCCTCAGGTTTGCAACAAAAAAAGATAAACTAATAAAATGATGATAAACTAATACAATGTGAGATTAGGAGTGGGCGGTATGGACGGTATACTATCGTAAAAGGTATTTTTTCCATCAAGGTATGGATTTTGGCCATACCGTTCTACCGTGATATAGCGCATTGCATCCTGCAGATGGCAGTATAGACAACGTTTTGAACATCCACCCGACTGACTGCCTGAAGTTGTATCAATGGGGTTGTAGAGAAAACAGCACAATCCTTTCCTTTAAATAAGCTTCAAGTGTAAAATGTATGGTTAGTGTAGTGAACTATTGTTTGAAATGGTATGTGATGGCAACACATTTCGATTATAGACTCCACAATTTACTGGGCACGAAATGCAAGCTAACTAGCTAACAGCCCAAGTCATTCATGTCTATGCTGGTGTCTGACAAAATGTGTTTATTTGTGCTAACATTGGTTGCCTTACATTTTAACACATTGCGCCAGCCGTAACCGCTGTATGTTACTGTTTCCAGTTGAGATCATACCATTCATGATATCTGACTGGGTGTTAGTAACTAAAATGACTGTTCACTGTTTAAGTGGCATTAGCGATTTCGCTAACGTTAGCATGCTAACCGCTGGTGCAGTGAAAGCTGCCATTGCCATTCAAATGCATTAGTTCTGCAATGCATTGCTAACTGCCTCATGTGAAAGTTCGTTTTTCTAAACTTTAACAATGACAGCTTAAACCATTATGCTTGGCATAATCACAGATGCAAGCACACATTTCAAAATTACCATAAACAACTCCATGAATAGAAAAAAGGTGCAATGAAAGATGTAGTTGATACAGTTCTATTTACTAATACTCTCAATGTGTTCAGTTTGACACCCCTCCCTTTTCCCCTTCTCTACCGTAGTTTAACCCCTTCGACACTTGGTGAAATTGACAGTGTTCTATTGGGTAGCATTGCATTGCATTGCAAAATGCATTTTACATAGGCTAGTTTTTGCTTGTTTTTAAAAAATGTAATGGCAAGAATTCACACATATGTGAAAGGACGTGTAATTTCCAAAAATCAAATGCAAAGGTTAAAAAAATGTGTTTTTTTTGGTCATTTTGCAACGCTTCAATTTTAAACAAATGTACAATACCGTGATATATACCGTGATATATACCGTGACTGAAATTATACCGAGGTATACATTTTTGGCCATATCGCCCACCCCTATGTGAGATTGCCTTATCATCAGTAGCCGCTGTGTCAGAACCAGCTATGGCTTTCTTGTAAGTACTCTTATTTACATGGAACACTACGTGATGATAAGCTTTCTTCAGAGAGTAAGATGTGGAGTGGTGTATTGGATTGTAGCAGTGTTCAGAACTGTGGAGACTGTCACGTATCGTTGCTTCTAAGTGGTCACACAGGTATTGTGTGTGTGTGTGTGAGTGCGCGCGCGCGTGCGCGTGTGTGTGTGTGGGCTGGGCGGAGTGTTAGTATGACATATCTGTGGATGTGCTTTAGTGCACATATTTCTACTTATTCATGTGCAAATGAGACTTTTGTTTCCATGTCTGCCAAATGCAATGTAATAATGTTCTGTTGTTTTGTGGAAGAAGCAGAAAGCACTTTGTTTACCGTAAAAGAACGTTGGCCTTTTGAAATGGTCTATGCTGTCTTTATTATTCTGTCTCCATCCGGAAAGAGAGAGTGTGCAGTGCCAAACAATAAGTCTTGTTGTGTATGTATGTTTATTCTGTATGGTGTGGGAGTTCGTTATGATGGTGTACTTATTTTTCTTACTGCCTGGACAGATTTCCTCACTTATGCTTGGCCCATTGTCTAGCAATCAGCGCCATGGCAGGAGGAAAGGTATTGAACTGGCAGTGAAAAATGGATAATGAGTTCCATGGACATTTCCCTGCATCATTACAACACCACGACTGTTGTGTTGTTTAAAAACAGAACAACGCAACTGACAGTTTTTTTTTCCGTCAGCGACATTATGTGGGAAAATGCAGAAATTATAACTCCACTAAAGCAGGAGCAGGAGCAACATGTGTAAGAACAATGGAGGCACTGGATAGATGGAGGATTTTATGGGCATGCTCTGCTTTTTCCCATGCTTTATATACTATCTGAATCACTAGCAGCAGTGAGCGTAGGCTACTACACCAATTTCACTCAATGTTGGCCTTCCTGTGAGTGCAAGTTTCTGAACACGCAAGGTTCTAAAGGCAACAGTTGGAAAATGGAAAAAATCTCTTTGTGTCCATTAAAAAACTTGATGAAAGAAAACCCTCTTTAGTAAAGATACACATGAACATCCATGAAGGTTGAACAACACTATCGGTCAGTGGTCTCCAATTATTTTACCCCAAGGGCCAAATTATGTAGCACAAGAGCCCATTCTCGGGGAAAAATCAACTACATGCTTCGTGGTGCCGCTACGATATCGCCTCATTTTTCGTAGTTGGCCAATGCAGGCTGTCGTCGATAGTGGGTGAGAGAGAGGGCGAGAGAGAGCGAGTGAGAGAGAGAGACCACCCGGACAGCGCATTCCGGGAGGGGAGCGCTGTCGTTGTGTCAGCTTCATGCCATGTCTCCCTTCCTCCAACATTATCCCTAGCCTTAACCCTAAACCTAAA
The DNA here is from genome assembly GCF_034702125.1 of Engraulis encrasicolus. Taxonomy (NCBI): domain Eukaryota; kingdom Metazoa; phylum Chordata; class Actinopteri; order Clupeiformes; family Engraulidae; genus Engraulis; species Engraulis encrasicolus. The sequence goes on from NC_085880.1 coordinate 4,191,299, forward strand.
CCTAACCCTAACCTTAACCCTAAACTTAACCGTAAATCACTTGTTTGAAATGTTTGATTACCTTCGTTTCCAGTTAGCCTTCAGTCGCGCTTGTTTGTTGACGTCCGTCCGCAGTATTCTTCCCCCCAGAACCAAACTACCCCAATTGTCAGTCCCCCCTTTCGTCGCCCAACCACGAGAAACGAGGTTATTCGTAAAGGCACCACGAGGCTTAAAGTGGATTTTTTTCTGTTTTTCTCGTAAAGACATCACGTTTGGCTCGAGTTACTGTTGAGCACAAATGAGGCTGAGGGCCAAGCAAATCACCCGACCATATGACGACAGATAGCACACATACATAGTATAATGTTTTCATTCATTTGTTTCAGTCATATGGCGGGACAATTGTTTGTCATACCCGGGCCGTATCTGACCCACGGTACGCCATTTGTAGACCACTGCTTTAGATGATCGAGGAGATGTTGTTTGTACTATGACTAGTACTGTACTAGAAATACTACTGCCAATATTACGACTACTACTACTGCTAACTTACGACCACCTGTGTTAGTAGTGTAGTACTGCAATCATGCTGTAGTGAAGAGATGTGTGCCCTACCTCATGAATGAAAGGTGATGCTTAACATTCTTACTATCCCTTGACTGACTGAGGAAATATCCCTCACTACTGAGGAAATGGCCCCAGACCCTGCGTGTGGAAACATACCCCATATCTCATGTCCAGTGCATTGGACTGCACGCTTCTCCGAGACTATGAATCTAGCTCCGGTATGAGCGTAACAAAGTTACGCTCTGCTAATAAGCTATGATGATATATCGTCCACATCCTGGAGGTGGTTTATTGTGCCCTGGTGGCTGAGCGTGAGACGGTCATATCAGCTGCTGGAAGTGAGGAAGGAGCTGATAGAGAGAGAGAGGGCTTCAGAGAACAGGGATGAAGAGTCCTTATATTACTGTACAGGGCTGGGCTGCAATATATAAAAAACAGGCAGTTTTGGCTTACGCCTGCCCCTTAAACAATACGGTTTAAAAGTATACGGTCTATGCTGAAGATGTAACAATGAGCCATCCGTTCTAAATAGTGGGTCGATCTCTAGGAAAGATAAATAAACATAACAATTTAGCAGTGACAGGCCCTGAGGATGGTCGGTCCACCAGGAAAATACCCTGTTTGATCACCAGTCCAGCCATGGTACCGTACCATCCATGCTGCTCAGGGTCGATCCACGGCTTCCAAGAATATGCTACATAGATAATTCAACATCTCATAGGTAGGGCTGTGTGCGTGTCTCAGAGAGAGAGAGGGAGAGAGAGAGCGAGACAGACAAAGAGGCAACCAGCCTCTGACGTTGGTTTGATTTCATAAGCCATGTGTTCATGCATCCAGGAGGACTGTGATTCATAAACTAAGGTTACACATTGAGTATGTTTGGGTCATTGATGTTTTTAGTAGCAGGCGTCAGGTGGTACAACTACAGCTGTTGTATTAAACATATTAATTAATAACTGGGAGTGAATATACAAGTAATGAATGCTTTTTGAGATAACCCAGTAAAAAAAATCTTTTAAATTAATGCAATAGTGGTATTGGCTGTGGTTGCACCGATGTCTGCAAGGGGGCAAAAAACATCAATGACCTGTTAATCACTGTGTGCGCGCCAAACAGCTGGACAGTGTTATTTTCTTCTGCGTGAAATCCATACGCTTTGTATTTTTTTCTACGCCAGGAAGCCTCAAGTTTGCTCTGACTCTCTCCCTCCCAGTAGTAAACATTGACGCTTGATGCAGCACATTTCGAGCACATGTGGACGTGGGCTTTTATCGCCGTCCTTGGAGCGCTGAAGAGCCTGAGGGAGCGAAGGCCTAAATAATCACTGTCATGTTCAATGCCGCATCTCGGGTTACTCAGTAGCTTCAAGCATAATGCACTTAGCCAAGACCAGTCCTGTTTGCTCCGAGCCGAGCATACAGACAAAAAAAACTGAGAGAATGCCTTGGCCGTGCATCACACAAGTACCAGTGTTGGACCACAAAAATATTGAACTGATAAATTCTTAGAAATTTTACTTTACTACATAACCTTTTACATGTTTTTTATTTCTTGGCGTGCATAGGCCTTTAGTATTTCTCTCTATGCTGCCAACAAGCCTGTGGCCTCAAAGTCCTCTGTGCTCAGAGATGGGGCATGGGGTTAAAGGGACTGTGTTGTGACTGCGGCGCCCTTTTTTTCTCTGCCAGGCGCTCTGATCGAGTTCAATTGTTTTGCTGTTGAATGAGGTGGGTGAGGAGCGGTTTGACCGTTGCAACGCCGCGCTCGACTGGTCTTTATGCGAGGCCTCTAAAAAAAAAAAAGCGAGGCGCTCAATGCTACAATCTGTTCAACTTTTGGAAAGCACATCATGTCCTTTTCCCATTGTGGGTCGTTGCTGAACAACAGTGACTCACAGACAGCTGAGGTTTAAGTATCAACGGTAGAAGATGGTATAATGTAGTGTACAGTCAGAAATACACTCAGAGTATATATTATCCACTATCCAGTCTCTTTGGTACAGTGTCATTTAGCCACAACACAAATACCTGGGCGCATCCAACAGATACTTACTAAGCACATGCACTTCAAAATACAAGTGACTCTTCTCATGTTTTGGAAGTGTAAGAAGCTAACAACTCTAACTCTGACCATTCCCTATTTCTGTGCTTTTCTAAGTCAGCTGGTCAGCATTGAGCCTTGCCCACTTTGCCTCATGCTAAAGTGCTAGGCCTGTCATCCCACATTACAGCCTTGTGTGCAACAGGTCTTTGTCCTGAATATTTTATTAAAACCGTATTAAAAAGTATGTAATTCTAGACTGTCTTTTTTTCCAGCTTTGAAGACAGTCCGATCTTTTCTCTCACAGGGAGGGGACAAGCCCAAAGCGGAGCTATATAATGGAGAAATCTGCTGTGGTATGTGGCTGACTTATCAGCTCCGCACATCTGCATCAGCACCATCTCACTACTACACCACAGGAGAAGAAAAACGGATAGCCGTGAATGAATGAACTTAATCAGCTGAAGAATGTATTCATTCTCAGGCAGTGAGATTCACAACAGTTTTGAGCTGGGTCACATGTAACTGAATTTGGCATTGTGGTTGTTCCACTACTTGTGTAGTATGTACCAGCCTGTGTCCTCTTTTCATGATTACTCCTCAAGCTGCATGTTCTCAAAGGCCACAAAACCACTTTCTATTATTAGTGGTATTCAAATTGTTTGCTCCAGATATATTGGCTAGAGTGACTATATTGAGTGTTTTTTGGATTGGTTATTAAATGGATTGGTTCCCATGTAGGTCTGTTATTTTAAAAAAAAAAGTTTAAAAAAAAGAATTTAACAGTTTTATATAAATTTGTGAACTTTTCCCACAAGTGCTTCCTGTGCAATCACTGTGTTTGACACACAGCGCTCCTGCAGTGCAATTCCGAGTCTCTTTCATCTCTCGTGGCTGTTTCATTTCAAATCTTTTTTTGTGAATGAGTGATTAATCACATTAATTTACATTTTAATTGGATCATTTTGAAGAAATGGGTCTAGTTTCCTAGCTCAGCTTAGCATGCCTTTTATGATTGACTCCATGCTGGAACCGGAATTGTATTCCAATATTTTAATATATTTCAGAAGTTCGAAATGTGTATTTACAGTGAGAAGAGATGTCAATACAATGTCATATTATCAGCATGCCAACATGAATGATTGATTTTCTCTTTATTATTGTTGGCCATTTTGTTGTTGTCAACAATGATGCTTTCTTTAAAAATTGCTTACCCTATTATTTTATATCATTTCGTTATGTCTCTCTGTGTCTGTGAAACTGTTATCACAAGTCTGATGTTCAGTTTGATCAGGTGAAGCATGCCTTTTACACTTAGTTTCAGTGGGGAAATGTCTTACAAATATAGTAGGTAAACTCTAGCACATGAGATGGGCAAATATGATTTTATTTAGTAAGGTGTCAAACGACTGGATAATGGACTAAATAAAAATCAAGTTCTCACATCGGAGCCTCTCCAATTTACCTCCTGTTTTGCTTGAACTAAGTCCTCTCCTATGTGACGCACCAGGGTCTGTATGACTGGAAGCATGGAGGACATACTCCTTAGTCCTTTTTTATGTCTATTGCGGAATGCGTGTCATTCCATTTTGGGGAGGAGGAAGCGTTGTGGTTGGCTTGCTCCTAAAGAGTTTGTGTTCTGGAACGTGTTCTACACGTGAGCAACAAGCGGAGTAGTTGTTCCTCTCCCCGACTTCTGGGCCAGACTTACAGCTTGAATGCTTTCATTCAGAGGCCTGCATGGGCCAGACAAGCAGTAATATTGTGCTTTTTAAAGGACTCAGCAGAAAGGAGCAGCACTGATAAAGATCCACCCCCTCAACGCTGCACCATTATTCTCACTGGCTTCTAACAATGTAACTGGGAGAGGGGGAGAGAAAGAGAGAGAGAGAGAGAGAAAAAAAAAGGAAGACGGCCCTGCACTTTCCTTCAGTCGAGTAGTGAACGCTAAAAACGAGGCCAGTAGACCGAATCTTTTTTTTTTTTCTCGCTCCCCCTTCTCTATCTCTCTCACTCTCTCTCTCTCTCTCTCTCTCTCTCTCTCTCTCTCTCTCTCTCTCTCTCTCTCTCTCTCTCTCTCTCTCTCTCTCTCTCTCTCTCTCTCTCTCTCTCTCTCTCTCTCTCTCTCTCTCTCTCCCCGTTTTTCCCTTGTAACCCAGACGCTAATCACCATGCGTATGTTTACAGGAGTAATGTGTTGATATTTGAATTTGACAAATGAGGGGAAGGGGCTGGAGATGATTGTGTGGGAAGTCTAACGCGGTTACACGAGGGCACCCCGCCGTGAAGCTGTGAGGAACCGGGGGCCACGTGTCGGTTGGTTGGTTGGTTGGTTGGTGTGTGTTCATCTTAAGGCTGACACTGCTAATTGGTTGCTGTAGGTCATGGACTACTTTATTTGCTGCGCAGTGTGCGTGCGCGTGCGCGTGCTTGGGCGTGTGCCTGTGTGTATGCCTGTCTGTGTGTTAACTAGGGATGCGTCTGGTCTGTGCTCCACCCCGGGTGCTGCACGGCTGTGCCCCGCTGAAGGAGGTCATGCCACAGGAGTAGCGCCCAGTGCCAGTTCCTCGGTCTCACCAGGCGGCCTCGTGTGCCAAGCCAAGCCCCCTCTCCATCCCATAGTCCTCCTCGTTTACAGCATGCGCTCCTTCTCCTCTTCCTCCTCCTATTATTCTTGCTCCTCATCGTCAGTATTGCTGCTCCGTGGCATCCTCTTCCTCATCTTTCTCATGCTCTTCCCCATCCTCTTCCTACTCTTCCACATCCTTTTCTTCTCTCATTCTCATCCCCTTTCTCCTCCTTCTCCTCTTCCTCCTCTTCTCTCCTCCTTTTCCTCTTCTCTCCTCCTCCTCTCCAGCATCTTCTTCACCCCTCTCCTCATTTTCCCCTTCCTCATCCTCTTCCTCCTCCTCCTTACCATCCTCATCATCCTCATCGTTGCTCCCCAGCCAGCCTAGCCTACTCCAGCGGCTAGCTCACTTTCATTTCCCTCCCTCTTTCATTTCTCATTCCTCTCTCTCTCCTTCTCTCTGATTCGTGCGCCTCTCTCTTTCTCTCTGATTTTTGCGCCTCTCTCTCTCTCTCTCTCTCTCTCTCTCTCTCTCTCTCTCTCTCTCTCTCTCTCTCTCTCTCTCTCTCTCTCTCTCTCTCTCTCTCTGATCCTCCCCCTCAGTTTTGCTGTCTGCCTGCTTCTCTTTCTTGTCATCTCTCTCTGCCTGTGTATCTCTCTCTCTCTCTCTCTCTCTCTCTCTCTCTCTCTCTCTCTCTCTCTCTCTCTCTCTCTCTCTCTCTCTCTCTCTCTCTCTCTCTCTCTCTCTCTCTGCGGCAGTCTGAGCGGCATGGTTTTTATTCGGCTGTAAACTCCGGCTGAACCCGTCGCCGCGGCAGCAGCAGTGCGGTCATTAGGCTTGGGGGTTGACAACGAGCTACACGCACATACACACACGCTCACACACACACACACACACACACACACACACACACACACACACACACACACACACACACACACACACACAAACACAGAGACTTACAGAACATACACACGCATGCATGCACACACACAGCATACACTTTCTCACACACACATACACAGCATACACACACAAACACACCGCACACACACACGTCAACACACTCATACACAGCAGTCATGCACACACACAACAAACACATATGTACGTCAATACAGATGCACACGCACTCCCAACCTCTGCTCCTCCCCTCCCCCTTGCCGTCAATCATCCCTGAAGGCAGGCTCACACCGCGCCGCCGCTCCTCCTTTGTTAGCTAACAGCCTCCGACATCATTACGATGCCATTATGCAGCAGACACACACACACACACATGCATACATATACACACACACACACACACACACACACACACACACACACACACGCACACGCGCACACACACACCAGAGGATAAGGGGAGGGGAGAACGCCTCACCTAGGCAATGTTGAGCAACATCCAACGATGAGCTGAGCTACACTCTTAAGGCTGATGCACAGTCACGCGGTGCCGATTGCGGGGTAAAGCATAGACGTACTGTCAGCGGGGGGTATTGCCTCACAGTCGACCTACATGCGAATGCGTGCGAAAGGGCGTGGTGTTTTTTTTCCCGCCGAAAATTCAAGAGTGGGGCAAGGGGGGAGGGAGGAGGAGATTTTAATGACGTCAATTCACCTCCGTGACAACAGGGGGCGAACTAACTCATTCAGTTGAGCCCAGTCCCTAGAATGAATCACAAAGCTAATCAGCTGGCTATGTAAAACGTAATATTCCACTAGTAGCCTACTTCTAAAAGTTGGGGCATAATTAGATGGTACAACATCAGTTTATTTTTGGTCAAGTACTACATGAGATTAAATGCAAGACAAACGCCATTTTAAAAGACAATAGACAGCATGAATGGCCATTCACACCTGGGGCCTAGTAGTAGCTAGCCAGCTAAATCAGTCATTACAAACTCAAAGCTAGTTGACTAGCCACCTGAAACGTAATTCTACCACTAACAAAGAGGCTTCTTGCTATTAATTTAAAAAGTTGTGGCGTAATTAGACATGAATGATAGCATACAAGATTCTCTCTTTATTCATGTTTTACAGTTCAGGTGGTTAAAATGCCAAACAAAAGCCGTTTTAAATACAATACATCTAATGGCCATATTAACAGCTAGCTTAGCAACTGTCAGCCAAACCCATTCAAACTCTACAGGACATTAGCGAACCCTGTTTTAGAAGCTAGCTAGCCACACTACTTGTACTATATACTGTATCAACAAAGAGGCTTCTTGCTATTAATTTAAAAAGTTGTGGCGTAATTAGACATGGATGATAGCATACAAGAGTCTCTCTTTATTCATGTTTTACAGTTGAAGTGGTTAAATGAAACAAAAGCCATTTTTAAATACAACAGATAGCCTATCTAATTAACAGCTAGCTTAGCAACTGTCAGCCAAACCCATTCAAACTCTACAGGACATTAGCGAACCCTTTTTTAATGAGCTAGCTGCCACACTACAAAAGAACAAAGAGGCTTCTTTGCTACTACCACACTACAAACATATCATTTCCATGATGGCCTTTTATGGATATTTCTAATTGATTTTTTGGAAGTTGTACTACTGAAATAAAAAACAGTTTCTCTTCTCCCTGTCAAGTAAACTCCAGTGATTTCCTGCCAAGTCATCTGCATCGTGTTTTTCGTTTTCCTTCAAACCTCCGCGGTAGGGTAGAAGAATAGAACACAACTGACCTATCAGGGCTGAGTTCCCCCCGGACTGCCGTAAGCGCATTGACCAATCACCGTCTTCAAGCATAGCTCAGCTCACGGACATTTCAGCCTGGGAGAAACATGCGTGTACTGCAGCCAGGGCTCGTTTTGTCGCTGCACAGGGGGGCGCTGTGGCTCATTCTCTGTGCAGAACCCCCGCGAACGCGCGACTCTAAACCCCCCTTCAGTCTTAACTAAACAAGAGCCTGTTAGTGGTGGCTTGTGTGTGTGCTTTTGCGCCTGTGTGTATGGTTTCGCGTGGTGCGTGCATGCGAAAGTAAGTGCATGCAAGTGTGTGTGTGCGCACGTGTGTGTGCGCGAGCGAGCGAGCGTGTCGGTAGCCTACCCATGTCCTCAGGTTGGTTGCATCTTACAGTACTCCTGTACCCGCCATCCTAAATGTTTAACTGCGCTTTGGATAAATCATAGCATTTGCTGTGGAATGGAAAATGGCGAGGTTGGGAGTTCAACTCTAGCGGAGGGTTAATGGCACTTTAGAGGTAGTTATGTCACAGCTGCGAGTCTTGCTCATCAGTCATTCGCTCATTTGGGGAATATAAATTCACAATGTGTTTATTACTGAAAATGTTCTTTTAAAGCGGAGCCACTCATAGATCAACTTCCCCACAACCATTAGCATTTACCCAAGCTAGTTAAGAATAAGTTCAATGGGTCCATACTCTTTAAACAGTCATAGGTCCAGTCTAGGGTCTTTGTTAAATGTCTTTGAAGCTTTGTCTGTGTAAAATGTAGTAAGGTATTAAATGTAGCTTAAGGTTGGGAAACTAAGTGTGTTAATCTGAAGCAGTGGATTTTATGACTCTTTCATGTGCATCATAAATACCATTGTTAGTCATTCACTTTTTAAAAAAAGTTTAATATAGTTTGCACTGGCAGGTATTGTGCCAAAAGCCTTTCACTTTTGTGACATATAGGTTCTGTCCTGTACACAAACACGCCATGGTGTTTTTGTTTATAAACAGTGTAATGAGGCCCTACTGTTGCGCTAACGGTAGGGCACTCGTCTGCTACGAGGCTGACCCAGGTTCGATTCCGACCCGGGTCCTTTGCCAACTCTTCCCCGTCTCTCTCTCCCCACTCTTCTTGCCAACATCTTCACGGTCCTATCAAATAAGGCAAAAAGCCTTATAAATAAACAGTGTAATGAAATCATAGGTCACATTCCTTGTGTATGACTGTAAGCTTACTTTAGTTTTCAGAGTGAGAAGTCTGCACACTTAAAATCCTTTTTTTGTAGTTTATTGTTTCATGACAGCATAACGTTTCGACCTCAACAGTCTTCTTCAGATTCTCTGTAAGCTTTACTTAGCTGATCAAGTCGATTGAGATTCTGCTGTTAAGCAGACAGGTGTCCTTGGAAGCCTGTGTGCGTGTACAGCTAGCCTTGTTGAGCAGACAGATGTGCTTGTATGTGAGCGGAGAGGGGGGGATGAGAGCAGAGGGGGATGGAGAGGAGATGGGAGGAGGATGGTAGACATGAGAGGATGTCTGCATCAGACAGCAACCAGCTGCTGAAGGTGTAGAGAGAGAGAGGGGGGGGGGAGGAGGAGGAGGAGGAGGAGGAAGAGAAGGAGGCGGTGCTGGTTATGGCTGGGAGGTGCTTACAGAGGTAGTGTGTGGAGTGACTGCTGTGGTCCGGTGTGTGTGTGTGTGTGAGTGTGTGTGTGTGAGCACATATCTGTCTGAAGGTGATGGTTATGGCTCAGAGGCGCTTCCAGAAGCAGAGGGTGTGCGAGCGCGTGCATGTCTGTTCATTCATGTGTGAATGGATGTGTGTATGCGTGTGTGAGCGCACGTGTGCGATAGAGAAGGCCATTGTGGGTGCCGTGCAGCCAGGGCAGATGGAAGAGGCAGGAGATGAGCTGAGACACGATGAGACGACAGGAGAGGCGGGAGGAGGGGCAATTTATGGAGTTGCTGATCCTAGCAAACCTCTCTCTCTCTCCATCCTCTCCCTCTCCCTCTCCCTCTCCCTCTCTCTCTCTCTCTCTCTCTCTCTCTCTCTCTCTCTCTCTCTCTCTCTCTCTCTCTCTCTCTCTCTCTCTCTCTCTCTCTCCCCTCCCTGTCTCTCTCCCTCTCTCCCTGTCTCTCTCCATCCTCTCTCTCCTATCTCGTCCCCTCCTCCACCAACCCTGGCCGCTGCCTCTGTCTCCTGAATGGGCTTCAGAAAGAAAGTCGGATGGATGAATTGGTGTCAAGTCCTGGTGGCTGGCTGCTGCCTTTCGCACTCCATCTATCCCTCACACTGTTACTTCCTCCCTCCCTCCCTCCCTCCCCCCCCTCTCTCTCTCTCTCTCTCTGCATACTATTGGAAAATATATCTCATCTGTTTCTCTCTTTCTCTCTTTCTCTCTCTCTCTCTTTCTCTCTTTCTCTCTTTCTCTCTTTCTCTCTCTCTCTCTTTCTCTCTTTCTCTCTCTCTCTCTCTCTCTCTCTCTCTCTCTCTCTTTACCTCTCTTCATCTCCTCTACCTCACTCTGTCTGCCGTCCACCCCTCCCCCCCGTCTGCCTGCCTGCCTGGCTGTGTCTGGTCTGTGTGGATTCACGGCTGGTCAATGGCTTTCGCTTGCTCTGGAGTACAACCATGTGTAGCTATGAACATGATCATTGTTGTGCGTTTGTGCGTGTGTGCATACGTGTGCACATGAATGGACAAATGCAGACACACACTGACATATAACTGCATGCAAGGCAAAGCAAGTTGATTTGTGCAGTGCATTTCATACACAGACACAGTTCAATGTGCTTTAAAAAGATACCACAAAAGCATAGAAACACAGCAGATGGGGGAATAAAACAAAGAGAGTAAAAGCGCAAAAAAGCGGGTCCAACGCACACAGACGCGGCTATGTGTATGTCTGTGTCTACCCGTATGCGTGCCAGTGCAAGAGAGCATGCTCTCTCCTGTGTGCGTGTGTGCATCCTTTCGTGCCGTCTCTTCTGTTCAGCTAAGTCACTCTCTCTCCCCGGGCCAGTGGCCAGACAAGTTTACTAAGAGGTCACTACCCCACTAAGAGTGTGTGCGTGCGTGCGTGCGTGCGTGCGTGTGCGTGTGTGTGTGTGTGTGTGTGTGTGTGTGTGTGTGTGTGTGTGTGTGTGTGTGTGCGTGCGTGCGTGCGTGTGTGTGTCTGTGTGTCTGTGTGTCTGTGTGTCTGTGTGTCTGTGTCTGTGTCTGTGTCTGTGTCTGTGTCTGTGTCTGTGTCTGTGTGTGTGTGTGTGTGTGTGTGTTTCTCAAACTCCTTGTTAAGATGTAGACAGTAAGGGGAGCGACTTTACTTTTGTTCTCCTGAGGGGAGCGTTTGCTCCACTTTCTTCAGTCCAAACCCTCCCTGCACAGCAGGAGAGAGAGAAAGAGAAGACAGAGAAGGGAGGGATAAAGATGGAAAGAGAGAAGGATGCAGGCTGGTTGGATGGCAAAGACGAAGAAGGAGGGAGAGATTGAGAGAAAGAGGGGGAAGGATGCAAGAGGATGGAGAGAAAGAGGGGGATGGATGCAAGAGGATGGGCAGCACGGAAGAGGAAGACAGAGGAGGAAGCAAGGGATTGTTAGCATCCCATTTTCAAGAGGGATGTGTGGCCAGGAGCATCAAAGACGAGGGAAGAATGAGTTGAGAGGAAGGAGTAAGGATGGATAGCAGAGGGAGAGAGTTAGCCAGGTTGCGCTCTCCTAGTGATGCAACACCTTCAGCGTTGCTTCTAGTCAGGCCAGGAGCAATATAAATATTGTTTCTGAGCTCCTGAAAAATCGAGAACTCCTCCCACTTTGTCGAGAAGTAAACAACCAGTAGCAATCCAAGGGAGGCGGGTCAACCATGACGTTTGGGAAATGGAAATTGCTATGCTCTTGGTCAGACCTTGTCTCGAAGAGATTTGAAAGACGATGACAATCAGGCTAAGCTAGAGGATCGCTGAGAAAGGGAAGGGGAGTGATGGTGAATTACATTATATTACATTACACTTAGTTGACCCCATTTTATCCAAAGCGGCTTAGTTATTTGGGCTGGACACATTGATATCAGAAAGTAGCTTGCTAGGGTCCTTTGGTAGCCCTTCCCAGTCTCCCCCAACTCACTTCCTGTCTCTCCTCCACTATCCTGTCTAATTAAAAAAAAAACAAATAAAGGACTGAAAAGCCCCCAAAAATTGTAGAAATCATCGTGATCATCTTCATCATCATCCTCATCGTCATCAACATCGTTGTGTAAACAGTCTTCACAAGGATCCCAGGTGTATGCTTACATCTCTACTCTCTCTCACGCACAGGAGTCTATACACAGACACGTGGGCACACACACACACACACACACACACACGCATACACACACACACACACACACACACACACACACACACACACACACACACACACACACACACACACACACACCTGCGTACACAGGTGGTTTCACACACGTACACACACGTACACACACACAGCTACCTGCGTACACAGGTGGTTACACACACACACGTACACACACAGTCTCACACAGTCTCACACTCTTATTTTTCCTTATCATTGGGTGAAGCGACAAAGTGCTGGGAGTGAGTGGATGTGTCTTTATAAACGGATAGCAGCAGCAGCTCTCTCTCGCTCTCGCTCTCTCTCTCTCTCTCTCTCGCTCGCTCGTTCGCTTGCTCTCTCCGCCTTCTTCAGCGTGCCTAGAGGCCAGTCGCCCCGACTGGGCATCATCACTTCTCCTTAAAAGCCATCCTCTCTCATTTAACGTGGAGGATTGTCATTTTTTCTCCATTTTCTTTATTCACATTCCCTCTTTCCCTCCTGTTCCATTCTCTACCTTCTACTCTCTCCCTCTCCTCCTCTCGTCTCCTGGTCCCTCTATTCTCATCCCCCTCTCTACCTCCTCCTCTCTAGCTCCCCCTCCTTTTCTCATCTCCTTGTTCTTCTTTTCGTATACCCCCCCCCTCACTACCTCCCTCTCTTCCTCGTCCTCCCTCTCTCCCTCTCCTCTTCTCATCTCCCTCTATTTTCTTTCCCTCCTCCTCTCTACCTCCTCCTCTTCTCATCTCCTGATCTCTCTTTTCTTATACCCCCCCCTTCACTACCTTCCTCTCTTCCTCCCTCTCCCCTCCCCCCCCCCCTCCCCCCTCCCTCCTCTCTCCCTCCCCCCTATCTCCCCCCCCCCCCCCCCCCCCCCCCCCCCCCTTCACTACCTTCCTCTCTTCCTCCCTCTCCTCTTCTCGTCTCCTGGTCCCTCTATTCTCATCCCCCTCTGCACCACCTCCTCCTCCTCCACCTCCTCTCATCTCCTAGTTCCCCCCTGGGGCCCTGCTGTCCACATTGTTTGTTTATATTGCTTCATCTAGCACGGCGGCTGTCTAGAATCCACTTCACTGACTGGCCACCTCCATTGCAGCCCTCTCATTTTGATGATCTAAATGGCATAACAAATATGCCACTCGTCTCTTTCTCTCTCACGCCGTCTCTCCATCGGTTCCTCTCCCCCTCTATCGATAGCTTTTCATTCTCTTTACATTATTTTCCATCTCTGGACAGACAGACAGACACAGGCACATTTTGTTATTATCAGACAGGCAGACAGACACACAGACACAGGCACATTTTGTCATCATCGTCATTTAAAAAGAGAAAGAAATGTTTTAAACTTGCATGCATGACTGTGCATTGGAAATTATGTAGTATAAACATTACATTTGTATTCATGTATGAACACTGGAAATGGCTCACTTAGCAGGGTAGCCTTGGGTGTGCACTATGCTATGCATTCTCAAGTGTGGAAGCCATAGACACGCAGACTGCTGGATGCTACTGCTCACTGGCTAATGGAAACTTGGTGTGTGTGTGTGCGTGCGTGCGAGCTGGAGAGTCTCTCAATGTAGGCGTGTGTGTGTGAGCAAGTGTTTGCTTATTTGTGTGTGTGTGTGTGTGTGTGTGTGTGTGTGTGTGTGTGTGCGTGTGTGTGTGTGCGTGTGCGTGTGCGTGTGCGTGTGCGTGTGCGTGTGCGTGTGCGTGTGCGTGTGCGTGTGCGTGTGCGTGTGCGTGTGCGTGTGTGTGTGCGTGTGCGTGTGCGTGTGCGTGTGTGTGTGTGTGTGTGTGTGTGTGTGTGTGTGTGTGGAGAGTGCAAGTGAGAAGGAGAGCACAAAGGCTGCCTCAGTGTGCTGGGCGCGGGGCCAAGGCCTGAAAGTTCAGGCGTTTATCCTCCAAACACAACCTTTCCTCCAGCACGCTCCCGCCCCTTGCCAGCCTGGCACACGCACTCAACACCACACACACACGCAAAAACATGCGCACAGAAACACACACACACTCACACACACAGACACACAGACACACATACACGCTGACTTGCACACCCAGCCTACAGACCCAAAATGAGTGAGTGAATCTATCCTTCAAGTAGGGCTGGGCAATATGACGATATATATCATTGTCGTGTGTGAGGATGTGAGCAGTCACCCCCATGTCGGGGGTAAGGCAACCATGGAGATTGGAGGAAAAACGGAAACAAGGTGGTCAGAAATCCAAAAAATAGATGGTATTTTATTTTTAACAGTGCAGTTCCAAATGTCCAAGTGTAGGCAAAAATCCAAAAGTCAAAATCCAACAAAAATAGCAAAAATAATATTTAAGTTCAAAAAGGTGCAAAATGTCCGTACAAAAAAATAGTGCTTGAGAAATGCTAACAAAAATGCTAGTGACTTTTAGCTCCGGTACAGCAAACACAGACCAGCAAAAATATGTAGCATGAAAAACAGCGTATTGCACTTACATTGTCAGGCAGCGTCACAGAAAGCCTCCTTGCCCCTCTCTAACCACAACAGAGAATGAGGACATCTTAAATAGGAAAACCCCTTAGCACTAAATTACACCAATCAAAGTCCTTTGATACCCCATTGGTTATTTTACCCCAACAACCAATCACATTTCCCCACATAATATTTACAGAATTAAAATTGGCCAAAACAACATCAAAATACACATTATTCCCCCACCAATGACATGTCACAATACAATACCCAAAGAAAGAACTAAACGACAAAAATAACAAACAATGTAGATCGCGAACTGCATGAAGGTTTGATTGACAGTTGATTCTAACAGAAAAGGTGCGCTCTCCCAGCGGAAGCGCTTTCGCTTTGGAAGGATGGAGGCGGAGCTGGTGTGTGCAGTGGACTGGTGAGTGGACTGATGCTGAAAGTTTGTGCTGAGTGAATGAGTGGACTGGCGGGGAAACTGTGGTGCATTGGGTAGGGGAACATGCTAGCGGGTACCTCACTAGATGCTGTGGATATTATGGGGCACCTAAGTCACGCCCTCTACTTCCTGGTTCATGGGGCAGAGGGAGTCAAAAAATGATTACTGGGCTTGAAAATGAGTGATTTTTGGATTTGTGGTGCACAGGTGGAGGTCCAAGGTTTGGATTGGTGTCAAAAAAACACTCATTTTCAAGCCCAGTAATTATTTTTTGACTTCCCCTGCCCCATGAACCAGGAAGTAGAGGGCGTGACTTAGGTGCCCCATGGAGGGACTGTTTTAACGGCAAAGTGTGAAATATGAAATGCGATGTATTAGAACCTCGTGGTTAATGGCGCCGCCCGCGACAACCAAAACTGTCCAAACTCCCCCCCCCCCCCCCCAAAGTTCCAACATTCTCCCCAACAAAACCTGACACAACAAAGTTCCTTTTCATGTTGCACAAGTCCAGAATCAGTATTGTATGCGTTTGTGTGGATGTATCCTTGTCAACGAGACAGAGTCACTTTACGCGCTTGCTGTTGCAAATGCTATTCGTGCGCGTTTGCAACTGGAGAAGTGAGGAGGGGAAGAATTCACATCCCCACATCGTGATATAAAAGTGTATATCGTGACCTTTCTCCTATATCGTTTATATCATGATAGTAATTTTATCAGTTGTATACAATTGAATATCATTTAATTACATTTCATGTGTTCACAATACGCACTATAAGTTCATGTAACTGTAAAAAAAACAATAAAAATATCAATTTTGAAGAAAGGTTGTTTTGCGACATGAAAAAATAAAGAGCATATTAAAAGAATAACTGAGAACGTATGTAATTGTGCTATATCGTGACATATATCGGTATGTAAGGGTTAACGTTCGGCGAGAAGGTCGCTACCGTGGAATAGCAGCACGACAGAGAGAATCTTTAGACCCCGACGCGGAGCGGAGGGGTCTTGTTCTCTCTGAAGTGCTGCTATTCCACAAAGCGACCGACTCGCCGAACGTTAACCCGCTTATTATATGGATATACTTAAATGATCATCCTCCGCTCCGCGTCGGGGTCTAAAGATTCTCTCTGTTGTGCTGCTATTCCACGGTAGCGACCTTCTCGCCGAACGTTAACCCTTACATAACAGACGTGCGAACGTTGGGGAGCCCCGTTGAAATGAATGGAGCATTCGACCGATGACGTCACACCATATAATAACGTGATATAAAGTAATCCATATCGTGATGTAGGTTTTTTTCCATATCACCCAGCCCTACCTTCAAGGCATGACATGCCACACTACACCCCTTCCCTCTTCCCTCATGCTCTCTGCTCCTCCTCTCTCTCTCTCTCTCCCTCCTCTCCCCTCCCCCTCCCCCTAACTAAATCAGTGGCTTCCCCCAGTGTGTGTCTCTTCTACCACATCGCAGCTGATGAGGTTTTTATCAGTGTTGGGGAAATCCACTCACTCACTCACTCTTTCTCTTACTGCCGAAAGTAAGAGCTCAAAATCTGTGTGCGTGCCTGAGTAGTGCCTGTAGTGTGCGTGTGCGTGTGCGTGTGCGTGTGCGTGTGTGTGTGTGTGTGTGTGTGTGTGTGTGTGTGTGTGTGTGTGTGTGTGTGTGTGTGTGTGTGTGTGTGTGTGTGTGTGTGTGTGTGTGTGTGTGTGTGTGTGTGTGTGTGTGTGTGTGTGTGTGTGTGTGTTGTACCTTGTGTGTGTGTTGTACCTTGCGTGTGTGTTGTACCTTGTGTGTGTGTGTGTGTTGTACCTTGTGTGTGTGTGTGTGTGTTGTACCTTGTGTGTGTGTGTGTGTGTGTGTGTGTGTGTTGTACCTTGTGTGTGTGTGTGTGTGTTGTACCTTGCGTGTGCGTGTGTGTGTTGTACCTTGCGTGTGTGTGTGTGTGTGTGTGTGTGTGTGTGTGTGTGTGTGTGTGTGTGTGTGTGTGTGTGTGTGTGTGTGTGTGTGTGTGTGTGTGTGTGTGTGTGTGTGTGTGTGTGTGTGTTTGTGTGTGTGTGTGTGTTGCACCCTGCATGTCTGTGTGTGTTTATGTGTGTGTGTGTGTGTTGTACCCTGCGTGTCTGTGTTTGTGTTATACCGTGTGTGTGTGTGTGTGTGTGTGTGTGTGTGTGTGCGCGCATTATACTGTATGCATGCATGCGTTTGTGTCTCTGGGCTGAAATCTGACACCGTGGCCCCCTGGCAGTGAGGGCATGCCACTGCAGCCATGCGTGTGTTGCCTTGCCTTCCCTTCCCCTCTCTTCCCCCCTCTTCTCTTCTCTCGTCTGCAGGCCTTTACAGTGCAGGGTAGTGAGTGGTGAGGCTCTTAGAGGGCTGCTGTTGTGCTGTACGCCTGAGAGGCAAGCCTCCCTACAGGCCTTACTGCAGAGTGTGCGTGACTGCGTGCGTGTCTGTCTGTCTGTCTGTCTGTCTGTCTGTCTGCGTGTGCATGCATGCGTGCCTTGAGACAGTCTGTCTATTCATAGCCAGAGCTACAGTGGTTAGTTGTACGTCTTCACAATTACAGTTACACCTGCACCGTTTTCATAGGTGAGAAGTACTACATGCGCTGTGCTGCCCTATAAAAGGCAAATGCAGTAACAATGCCAAACTTGAAATGGAGAAAAATGCCTTCAAAATTTTGATAGTAAGTTGGATTAACATGGCAATATTGCTAAAACTGTACACATTTGGACCATAAGGATTGCCAGAAGATAAAGAAGATGTTATTAAGACCATACTCAGTCTAAACTCAATTTTGACAAAATAGTTCATTCAGAAATAAATGTCCCATGTAACCAATGCCAATATGTTATGCAGAATTAGGTGTATTGCATACATTGTAATGCAGTTAACACCCTATATCTGTTTCATGCTTTTGGACTGCACATCCAAATTATTTTCTTTTTTCAGCCCCCTTACTCGGTATGACACAATATTTGTATTCATTTTCGTTTTTCTTCCCTGATTTTTAAAATTCGTCCGTTTTTTTCCCCCTCACTTCAACTGACTGTGAGCTGGTTGGCGTGGCTTCTCCATCAAGTGGAGAGACATGTCGGCTAACAAGACAGGCCTGCATCTGCCTCGGCACGCTCCTCGCGACTGTAACCTGCCTCTGATGGATAGCAGCCTCAAGTCCAGGGACGATAAACAAAGCTATACAGTGCTGTGGACGGCTGTCTTTTCTCTCACTGACACGGTTACGTGGCACACATAGTCTCCAAGCAGGAAGACTTTTGGGGGCGTGTGGTAGGGAGTGTAAATAATAATCGATATGAATCGATGTATCGATCCTACAGCCCATCATTCATAGATTTCTCCACACGAGAATTGATAAATCTTTATTAGTCGATTAATCAGGGTTTTTTTAATTATTATTATTATTATTGCACTCATTTTGTGAGGCATTTTATTTTGGTCATGCAGTAATAATAATACTGACCATAATAAAGATGCCCCTCAAATGAAATGCATGCAGATATCTCAGCTCTTGTTGATTTATTTAACATTTCACACATAAGCCAAGCCTGTAAGGTAAAATATATATATATACATATATATATATGATCCATTGATTTGAATCGAATCGAAATGAATCGATTCGTGGGAAATTCTTAAGTATCAAAAATAGTTGAATAGTTGGCCTAAAAAAATCGATATCGAATTGAATCTCCATGAAGGGTGTGATTTGCACCCCTAGTGTGTGGCTACAGTGTGAGGAAGCCAATACCCCCCTCAGTCACATCCCTGCTCTATTCTTACATGCTCCAAGTCCTAGTAGTTGGACAAGTAGTTCTAGTCTTATCTACCGTTTTGTCCTGTGCATCTTTTGGCTTGTACCCAATGATATCTCAGAACGCTTTGTATTGGAAGAATAAACACTGCCACTGCGTTTCTACTCCTCTACTGCTACCTCCATTACTCCCCAACCTAAACACACACACACACACACACACACACACACACACACACACACACACTGCCTGCATAATCAGTTGTTACTGGATGATAATCGCCCTGACCTGAATGCTGTGGTAACATGATGTGATGGAGGAACTCCCATCCCCTCTCTTACTGGCTCACTCCATCACTGTCACTCGTCATGTCTCACACGAGGACATGCATTCACTACCTCATATGCAGAACATAAGTCACTGTCTTTTTTTTCCCCTTGTGTGGTCTGTCACTGAACAGCGTCCATGTAGATAATTTTCTGTCCTCTCTCTCTCTCAATTTCTCTGCACTTTCCGCCCCCCTCCTCCCCACTCAAGCTCTCCATTTCTCTCTCTCTCTCTCTCTCTCTCTCTCTCTCTCTCTCTCTCTCCTCCATCTCTCCCTCTTCTCCATCTCTCCCTCTTCTCCATCTCTCCCTCTTCCCCCCTCCCCCTCATTTTCTCTCCTCTCTCTCAGTTTCTCTACACTTGCCCCCCTACTCTATCCACTCTCTATTTCTCTCCACCCCTCTCTCTTTCTCTATCCTCCACCTCTCCCTCTTTTTCCCCTTCTCCCTCCTTCCTCTATCCCTCCCCCTCGTTTCCTGTTTCTCTTTCTCCTTCTCTGCTCCTGCTACTCTAGACTGGTGGTGTTGTGTTGTGTTGTGTTGTGTGATAGATCAGCTTCCTCCTGCGCTCACTGCCCTGTGTGCTCGACTCTGCTCTGCTCTGCTCTGTTCTGCTCTCCGCTGCTGCTGCTGATAATCCACTTATTGCGTCAGCACTTCTTCACTCTCTCTCTCTCTCTCTCTCTCTCTCTCTCTCTCTCTCTCTCTCTCTCTCTCTCTCTCTCTCTCTCTCTCTCTCTCTCTCTCTCTCTCTCTCTCTCTCTCTCTCTGCCAGCTGTTGCTCTCGGCTACCTGACTGACATTTGGACCGCTGACCTTGTTTGCTATGAGGAAACTCTAACCTCAAAAACGAACGGGGGGCTGCCCTGCCGTGTGTGTGTGTATGTGTGTGTGTTTGGTGGGGGTTTGCCTGCCTGCATGCGTGTGTGTGTTTATCTGTCTGTGTCAAGCGAGGGCATGGCATACTTAGCTTGCTAACACAGCAGATTTTGTAACTAACTCCCCCACCACCACCCCCCAACTACTCAGCTGTTTGTTTGACATGAGTGTGTACCATAAGAACCGTAAATACTAATGTCAACTTATTCCAGCCCAGTGACTAGCCTACAATTCCCAGCATCCACTTCCTCTCTTCTCTCACCTCATTCTCTTCTCTCCGTCTCCATGCACACCAGGGCTTGACACTGGCACCTGCCAACTGGCCAAATGCTGGTAAAACTTGGCTGTGGCTGGTAATAATTTTAATATCACTAGCCAGTTGGCAGGTGGCTTATTCTATGGTATGATATATCAGAATAGTCTATATTCTGTACTTTGAAATTGTGACATTTGATACACCAGGGGCAGTTACTAGTTTCTATTTGTGTGATTTAACAAATGTGCACTCAATAGCCTTGGTCTCATTGCAGGGCCAGCCCCGGGCTGGCCCGGACAAAAGGGGGCTGACGGTGATCTCATCAAAAGGGGGCTAGGTGCTAAAGATGGCCGCCGGGCCAGGTTGTGGGGCTAAGGGCCGATTTCCCTGGCCCGTCGAATTCGATGGGCCAGCAAGCACCGCCGAGGCTCGGAGGCGGGGTCAACCTCTGTGTAATGTGGCTGCATGGGGGACTTATCGCTAAATTCTGGGCAAATTATGGTTAAGCATTAGTTTGGGGTGTTTGGCTTTCTTATGGCATAATTTCATAGGATGCAACCTTGGCACTTCTGTTTGTGTTTTTAAAGTTATTTAGTCAACATAACTTTTTTGTTGTTATCGGATCATGGGCACCACTACACTTAAACTTGGGATGTCATAGCTAAGTCATGTCGGCTTTTTTCTGCTTTTAGCCGCCAACTCTTGTGCCATTATCGTGATTTGGCATGCTTTCCACTGGACACCAATAAAAAGTGTCTCACAAATACTCACACATGACATTTATGTCGGCTTATTTAGCTTTTGCGCTATTATCGCCGAAGGTCTGGTAGGCTATATCGCACGTTTCAGACTGATCGCCAAACACAGTTTGAAATTTACACAAGGGCTTTAATGTCAAATGGATGGAAATAACATGAATGAATAGACAGGTGGCACGCCGCAACGAGGGGTGTGTCGCTATGTCCGGGGCTATGATATAATTTTCTATAGCAACTGATGAAGGTGCTATGTCTCAGGGATTTGGTCTCCTTTCACATGGTAACTTATTCAATTACCTGCACATTCATGTCTCGCTATGTCCGGGGCTCATGCTTCTGTGCGCGATTGGGGGGATTAACTGGGCATGTTCGCACGTCTCCTTCTGTTCACTCTCAGTTGTCGAGCTGCTCGTATTTTCATGCGTCTTTGTCTTCTTAACATGCGCTGCGTCCCATACAGCTTCTGAATCGACAACTTTGCCATGTAATAAAACTGTTCTTGAAAGGCAAGCCATTTTCTTTGCAGTTCTTGTCGTCTTTGTCCGTAGGCTACGAGCCAAACGGCGACCTGCTCCAGCAGAGTTTGCTCCATTTTATTCTCCTCCTTTGTCGTTCTGTTGTTGTCCTTCTGTGATTTGGGGCGAAAGTGGGCTGTGCCCGACTGACGTTTCACAAACAAGGCGTGTACCTGAATGTGCCTGGGGTCGGCTATGAGTCCGATCAGGCAAAAAATGGCCCGGGCCGGCAGCTCCGAGCCGGCCACTCTCCTGAGCCCCGGGCGGCCCCGGGCCGCTGAAGCGCGGCTAATGAGACCAAGGCTATTGTGCACTCTTCTTCTTCTCTCATATTCTGAGGTTAGATGTACAGCATCAGGATAAAGAAAAAAAATGTTGCTAGTAGAATAGCTGAATGGCTAGTGACTTGGGAAAACCACTAGCCACAGTGGCCATCAAGGAAAAAGGTTAATGTCAAGCCCTGATGCACACATAGTACATAAAACTGTGTGTCTGGACCCAGCCATGGCGCTAACAGCTGGGCACTGAACTGCTACACCGGCGACCCGAGTTCGGTTCAGGCTAGGGTCATTTTCCGAACCTTCCCCCGACTCTCAATCCCAACTAATTTCCTGTCCCTCTCTTACTGTCCTGTCATTAAAGGGACACTGTGCAGAAAATGGTCAAAAAAGGTACTGCAACTATGCTGCTCATTGAAACCGGGCTGCCTATTGCCAAATTTGATCTTTACATGAAAGTTTACTAAGTAATAAACACATATTTTCTAGTGTGGTCCAAGTACAGTCATTTTTGCTGCTAAAAATGGCTATTTTAGGAAATTCAAAATGGCGGTCCATGGAGAAGATCCCCCTTTTCATGTATGAAAAATGCAATTTTTCCAGTCATAGTGAAGACTTAGAATTTGATGGTGGTGGTAAGTATTCATGAAAAAGGTAACATGAGTGAATGGGGAGCATGAATTCTGGAAATAAACAACTAAAAATCTCACAGTGGCCCCTTGGGCAGTCATGGGTGAGCGGTTAGGGCGTCAGACTTGCATCCCAGAGGTTGCCGGTTCGACTCCCGACCCGCCAGGTTGGTGAGGGGAGTAATCAACCAGTGCTCTCCCCCATCCTCCTCCATGACTGAGGTACCCTGAGCATGGTGCCGTCCCACCGCACTGCTCCCCATGGGGCGCCACTGAGGGCTGCCCCCTTGCACGGGTGAGGCATAAATGCAATTTCGTTGTGTGCAGTGTGCAGTGTTCACTTGTGTGCTGTGGAGTGCTGTGTCACAATGACAATGGGAGTTGGAGTTTCCCGATGGGCTTTCACTTTTCTAATAAAGGCAAAATAACCATAAAATATCTCTTAAAAAGTATGCCTGCACTAATGTCAAGTAAATCGCTAAAGTGGTGCACACATCCAAACTTTTGGTGCAGGGCAAAACGGTCAGAAAACAAAAGTCTAGTGAAGAGGGAATTCCCTGGGAAGGGGGGAAAATGAAGACGTCAAAACGGGAGACAGCATGCAGATATTCAACTTTTTATGTTCGTGTATGCACTCATGGCACCCAGGTTTTACTACAGCTCAGTGACTACTAGCCTACATTTCCCAGCAACACCTTCACCTCCCCACTTCCTCTTTCTTCCCCCTCCTTCCCCATAGTCAGCATCATCATCATCATCATCATCATCATCAACATGTGGTGAGGTCATCCTCAGCTACCAGACTGGCTCTGTGCCCTCCAGGCTGCTTCTCCATACGCTAGCCGCTAACCTAGCATGTGATTCACCCGTGAGCAACGCACAGGAACACAGGCGGCAGTGTGCCAGCTGTCAGCGCTGTGAGGGCTGTGTTATTAACCGCGTGTGTCATCATGTCCCTGGGGCCCCTCTCTCGTGCCCGACCAGGCCACCAATACAGCAAGGTGGACTAGCCACCAGAAGGAACACACACACACACACACACACACACACACACACGCACACGCACACACACACACACACACACACACACACACACACACACACACACACACACACACACACACACACACACACACACACACACACACACACAGACCTTTCAGGAGTGAATTCTACTGCCGCCACACAATTTGTCTACTTGTGCATCCTCAATTTGACCTTAGGCGCACCAACTGGATTAAGATGGTAAAAAGTACACTGATTGCGGGTTTTTGTTTGTTCTGCCTCTCAGTGTAGGTGATTTCACAACTTTGCTGATCTATATGACAGGTATACCAATGACTTGACTCAGTAGTAAACCATCTTAAATTAGCATTGAGGTTGTGTTAAATCATCTAATAGAACAGCTTATGGGCCTCAAGTTACACTCACTTAACTGAATGCCACATGTGGGCTATCTGTTTGCAGGTTTACCACTTTTTTGTTGGTTAACTTAGCCAGTTTGTATTGTGTTCAGTTATCATGTTCTTGAAATATCCCCCTCATTCAGTGAATTGGCTGGGAAAAATAGTGGTATGTGGCAGTACTTTTTCCCCCAGCGATTGGATGTCTGCCTGTGTCATGCACATACTGCAGTGCCTGGGGTGAAGGAGGCACAGTGGACCAGAAGGGAGTGGTAGCGATGATGATGGGGAGGAATTCTCTTGAGTATGAGAGCTAAAGGTTGAATGGGCTGAGGTCATCAGCTTGTAGTGCTGTGGAAAGTTCTGGGGAGAAAAAAAAAACATCGGATGAAATGTGAGAAATGTGCCCGTTGTTTTGAGTCAGAGCGGTCACATGTGAGCCTGTGGGCTGTGTAATGTTTATTTGGCTGCTGTAAGAGTGAAAGGTGGTGATGCAGGCGCCCCCTTGTGTTTGGTTGAGTTCATTGCAGCGTTGAGGCCACGTGTGGATTGGGGTCCTTGTTACTGAACTGAATAGGAGCGGCCTGGCCCATCGCCTGCCTGCCTGCACTGAGCAGGAAATGCCTGGGAATCTGCAGGGCAGGGTTTGACATCACACACACACACACACACACACACACACACACACACACACACACTCGACGGAACAACATGGCACTCCCTTCGACTGATGCATGGCGTACCATTCCAGAGATGGCTTAGTAACACGCAGAGCAGACACACTGCAAATGCAGCAGTGCCCTCTTCAGGCCATATCCTGAAGCACACCCTCACTGTGTCCAGGCACGCTTGAAATACGACTGTTCCACAGCTTGGACATCGAAGGAAGGCATCATTTTATACTTTCATATTTTGTTCCATTTATTTTGATCACATTTTCTCCTAATACTAACTCTGGTACTCCAGTCATCACAAAATTCAAAAGTGTCAGAATTGTGTGTGAACTTCCTTGCTGGTACTGATTTGATGAGTAAGTTTTTAGAAGACGGTGTCCTTTGTGCACCAACTGAAGTATTAGAGGGAAGATGAAGCTCTAACTTGTTACCCAACCACTGAATTTGTATTAGTACTCGGCAATTCATTAATTATCGGGGTTATTTAAGATTAGAATATGTAATTTTGTGAAATGTGCCTGCTGGCTCTTGAAACCTGATTGATGATGTAACCTGTTAATCCTCTAAGCTACATTTTGGTGCCATGCTTTAGAGGCATGTGTTGTTGGTTTGGTGTGGATTATGGATAGTTTTATTTTCATGTTTGTTGAAATGGCGTCCCTGCCCCAGAGAACATACTGAGCGGTCATTTCCCTTTGTTTTTCATCCTGGTGTGAACCCTACGCTTCTCTAACTTTTCTCAGACTTTGTTTACTTTGTGTCCGTCTGCACCTCCACTTCCTTCTTTGTGTGTAACGCATAGGAAAGTGACTGACTAGATTATGCCACTTCTATCCAGGAAATATCTGTGAAGTTCTCATATTGCTTATTGTAATTGTTGACTTTCCTTCGTCTGCCTAACCGGTGTTGTCTCTCTTTCTCTTCCTCTTCCTCTCTCTCTCTCTCTCTCTGCCTCTTTCTCGGCTTCTCTCTCTCTCTCTCTCTCTCTCTCTCTCTCTCTCTCTCTCTCTCTCTCTCTCTCTCTCTCTCTCTCTCTCTCTCTCTCTCTCTCTCTCTGCTTCCCTCTCTCTCCCTCTCCCTCCCTCTCTCAGGTGATTATCGAGGTGACGGAGATGCTCCACAATGCCAGTCTGCTGATCGATGACATCGAGGACAGCTCTACGCTGCGGCGTGGCTTCCCCGTGGCACACAGCATCTATGGAGTGCCCTCCGTCATCAACTCCGCCAACTACGTCTACTTCCTGGGACTGGAGAAGGTCAGTTTTAGCCTGATTGTCATCGAAGTTCAAATCTCTTCGAGACTTGGTCTGACCAAGAGCATAACAATGAATATTTCCCAAACGGCATGGTTGACCCGCCTCCCTTGGTTTTCTCATGGTTGTTTGTTCTTTGTTGCTTACCAACAAAGTGGGAGGAGTTCCCGTATTTTCGGGAAATCAGAAAGCACTTGCATTGCTCTTAACCTGACTAGTTGCCACGCTGAAAGTTTTGCGTCACTAGGAGGGTACAGCCTGGCTAGGTCAGTTTGGCCATTTGCTGATCAGTCAAAAGTTGCCTAAACATACCTAAAGAAAGTTGGTAGTAGGACCATAGAGTTGTGCTAATAGATATGCATGTGAAAATGACAGGGACGTGTGGGATTTTGTCTGACACTTTCGATTTACAGTACATGTTTTAAAAAAGTAGTTGAGTCAAAGTGGTTCACAAAAAAAATACAAATGGAAAAATGATCAACCATAAAATGTGCTAATAAAAATACTTTACTTCCTTGACCGCTTCACTCTTGAAAAAACAAACCAATGCTATTTATAAAAAAAACACCTGCTTTATCTGGTTATGCCTGCATGCTCTGTATGTTGCAAGTTACTGTTCATGTAGAACATGTCATTTTGAATTAAAGCATATGCTGAATGTAACCTAGTAAGTTACAGCCTATTACATTTATTAGGTATAGTATATACAAAGTAAGTAACAGCATGTAACATGATATACCGGTACTGTATTTACACCGTATGTTGCACTGTACCTTATTGTTAGGTGTTCTGTACATACTGCAATTTTAAATGTGGATACTCTAAAATAGAAGCTAAAACAAAGTGTTACCGAATGATGATGAATAAAAAATGGTAATGCTTTACTTTACGGTACAGTTACCCTATGTAATTACTGTGTACTTTCTGGGTAACAACAGGGTAACAGAGAGAAGTTACATGGTATCTAATGGGTAAAAAGGGGGTAATTACAAAGTAAATACCATTAATTGGGTATAACAACAGGGTAACAGAGAGAAGTTTGATGATTAGATGCGCAGTAGTTTCATCGTAATTCTTGAGATATGTGTATTTCATTGTATTTACTTTGTAATTACCCCAATTTTACCCGTTAAATACCATGTAACTTCTGTCTGTTGCCCTGTTGTTACGCAGAAAGTACACAGTAAATACTGTACCGTAAAGTAAAGCGTTACCATAAAAATAATTCCTTTTTGGGATCAATTAAGTATCTCTCTTCTACTAATATCAGGTCCTTATATGTACTGTAGATAGATACACTAAAAAGAAACTTAATTAAGGTCTTGAATTAGAATAAATTCCTTCATTTTTTGTGATCTCTGCTCTACTCCATTCTACTCTACTCTACTCTACTCTACTCTACTGTATTCTATTCTACTTTACTCTACACTAACTCTACTCTGCACTACTCTACTAACTCCAGGTGCTGATGCTGGAGCACCCCGAGGCGGTGCGCGTCTTCACGCGTCAGCTGCTGGAGCTGCACCGGGGCCAGGGCCTGGACATCCACTGGCGCGACACCTACACCTGCCCCACGGAGGAGGAGTACCGCTCCATGGTGCTGCAGAAGACCGGGGGCCTGTTCGGCCTGGCCGTGGGCCTGATGCAGCTCTTCTCCGAGTGGCCGCGGGACCTGAAGCCGCTGCTGGACACGCTGGGCCTGTACTTCCAGATCCGCGACGACTACGCCAACCTGGCGTCGCGCGAGTACAGCGAGAACAAGAGCTTCTGCGAGGACCTGACGGAGGGCAAGTTCTCCTTCCCCACCATCCACGCCATCTGGTCGGAGCCGGAGAGCCGGCAGGTGCAGAACATCCTGCGCCAGCGCACCGAGAACGTGGACATCAAGCGCTACTGCGTGGACTACCTGGAGAAGGTGGGCTCCTTCGCCTACACGCGGCAGACCCTGCGCGACCTGGAGGCCGAGGCCCAGCGCCTCATACAGGACCTGGGGGGCAATCCGGAGCTGGAGGGCCTGGTGGAGCACCTGAGCCGGCTGTACAGGGAGGCAGAGCCCACGGGGGCAGCAAGGGCTGGAGAAGGCAACACCAATTGCAATAGCAAGGCCAAGCACTGAACAGTGATTGGAACTCAACTTTAGCTTTATAGTGGGGTTACGAACTACCACCTCCAACAGCAAGGCCAAGGAACTGACTATATGGGGAGGGGATTCCAACCTGGACTTCAGCTTATGGTGCGGTTTTGAACTATGGCACAGCGAAAATATTTCATATTGCTTTGCACTGACTTGTGGGAGGGGAGAGGAGAGGAGGAGGTGATACCTGGCCTTAACTTGAGCTCATGGTGGGGTTATGAACTGTGGCATTTTTTTCTTCTTTTCATATTGCTTTTCATGTTTTTCAAGTTTTGAGGCGTTCAAGGATATATTGACTGAATATGTGTTCTGACATGACCTGACTCTGAGTTATTGGCTTATCCTCACTGCAGGTTTCAATTAAAACTGGCCGTAGTTGGCTATTACAACATTGTCTATTCTTTGATATACAGAAACGTAATAGATCTTTTGGACTATAACCATTTGAGGAACTGAACAGCAGTTAAATTGTAATGCTCCCCATTTATTTATCCATTTTACTTTCACAGATATTTTATCTGAGGAGTAGAAAATAATGGGGTCTAAAATCCATAGTAAATACAGAATATTACAGAGCTGAGTTGTATAAAGTTGACCCATGAATTATTCCCAAAACTCTGAACCACTGTCTCCTCTCTCTGTTTACATGGGCCGTTGGCAAGATTTCCAAAGTGCGGAGCGTCATTCTCTTCCCTGTTATCTATTTTCTTTCTATTTTTTGTTTGCTTTGTTTTGTTGAAAACAATCTTAAGACCGTTGTGTGCCAAGACTAAGACGCCAGAAAGTGGCCTTCGGACTGAGGTCCCTGCAGGAGGAGTGAGTCAGATGGGGTGGGGTGGGGTGGGGAACCCCCCCAAAGAAGCTCAGCTGCAACCGGAAGATACTTGAATAGCACACTCACCCACTCTGGGAGAACACTGGGGCTGGATTGGACTACTGCAGTAACTTACAGTAACAGAACTGCGCGTAATTAGGCCTACTGTGCAGTGGTGTAGTCTACTTTTTTTGGTTTACTGTATGTTTGAGCATTTTTTTGTGGTGGGTATACTGTAAAATTGAGCTATCCTAAATATTGAATCAATCAATTTTAGGTGGGTATACTGAAATCCCTGAAATTTTGAGGTGGGTGTACTGCGTATACCTGCGGTCTACGTAGACTACACCACTGCTACTGTGTACTGTACAGTAAAATGACGTAAACGCCAGGGTTGGGATTGGGTTGGGTTGGGTTGGACTGATACACCGTTACAGAACTCACTGCTTAGTGCCTGTGTGCGTTCCAATATGCGACCTTGCGTCCTCCACTTATGCTTGTGACCTCGTACCAGGAAGTAATATTTCATGATGACATCACTGACAACAGCATTATATTTCAATATCTCGCAAAAGCTCAATTGTAAAGTCATTTTCTTACCTGCAAACTGAATGGTGAATGAAGAATAGCCCCCCAAAAATTGTTCTGGCTAGGATGACAGCGGGGAAACTTATTTGTCTTCTCCAAGGAGGAAGGGCCAGGAGGCAGGGCCACAAGCACAAGGGGGAGGACGCAAGGTTGCATATTGGAATGCACCCTGTGTTGTTGAAATGCTCTGTGACAGGAGAGTCTGTTCTGCCTGGTCCCCGTGAGAGAGGCAAACTGACCTCAATATGTCCAGCTTTGACATGAACATGTTACAATGTAAAGTTTGCAGCGTATATTTTTTTTTCCAAAGAACTCTTCTCCACTGTCCAGGTTGTGTATTTGTACCTTTTTGTGCTACTCCAAAAATGTTGCAAACTCGTTCATATCCACGTATGTGAGATGACCCATCACCACACACAGTACATTTTGTCAGTGTTAATTCAGCACGAGTAGAGTAAAGTCTTCTAACTCAGTGTTTCTCAACCTTTTTTTAGGTGAGGCACCCTTTCAATATATGAAAAATCTTGAGGCACCCCAAACATGATATCGCATCAGATACCACACAAGCTTTTAAAAGTAACACATTTGGAGACATTCAAAGTTGCGCCTTTATCTCAGACAGTGTATGTATAGGCCATACTTGGGTGACCTAAATGTACTTTATTGTGCGTAAATGGTGGATGAAAGATTCCACTAATTTATTGATTTAGACAAATATGTATTATATTACATAATTTATTTAGGTCAATTTCACCATCAGCCACGTTTCCGCGGCACCCCTGTTGAGAAAAACTGTTCTAACTGGTCCTACTCTTTAAAGTGGTGAAATAACACTGCCAAATTTACTGCGCACATGACTGTACAGTGCCCACTGTTGGTACCAGGGGGAAGTCGACATGGCATCAGAACCAGATTGTCCCAGGGACGGAGGGCGCCCACAACTGGGTCCTCGTTACATTGTATGTGTTGGGTGGGGGGAGCTCTTTCAGATGACTTTAGCCTGGGCCCAGCCAAAGCCTTCAGCGGCCCTGGGTGTCGGTAAGAACAGGGGAAAAAAACTACTGAAGCAGTGGTTTTGTGTATGTAATATCTTGGAGATGTCACAATGTCAAGCCTTCAATAAACACTCCACATACTGTACTACATAAAGCAAACACCCCTTGTGTGCAGTTGGATTTTGTCTTTGATGTAATGTAATGTTACTGAACTCTCACCTGACCACGACAGGCCCAATCCATTAAAACTATCAAAGCAAAAGATTCTAGATGAGTCCTTCTATTGTGAATGTGCCCTGTTAACTTCAGACGATAAGCCTAATAGTTTCTGCCACGTTCTTCTACTTCTCACTTCAACGTTTCAACACCCACATGCTTCTTTGTGCAGCAGCCTTGCTGTCTATATGCCGAGTTGAAGGCTGGCTAACTGCAACAGATGTGATCTGCAGTGCAGCCCCAGACTTGAACCTGTGACCTCGCGGGCGGCCACAGCGAACGGGAAGGGAGACGTGCTGCCGAGTGAAGTGAAAAGACGGGTTATTAGTCAAGTCAGCAGCCCGTGTCCCTCAGGTGATGCGAGGCGAGGCGAAGCGAGGCGAGGGAGGTTTTACTGACCCTCCCCTGAGGTGCTGTATAGGCTAACTGGCATCTGTTACATAAGCAGTAAAGCCGATACCTCTGGACTGTGTATTCGCAGCACGCAGTAGCTGATGATGGTCTTACAAATAGTGAGTGCTAACGTCTGAAGATGCTCCTGTAGGCTACTGTATAGTACCTGAGCCTGCCTGAGTGACAAATGGTATATTAGGGGCAAGGTCTTTCCCATTATCGCTCCATTTAGACACATGAAATTGCAACCCTGTTTTCTTTGAAGCAGAGGGAAGGGAGCTGGAGGAGGGGAAAAAAACGACAGAAGCTGTAACAGT
Source organism: Engraulis encrasicolus (assembly GCF_034702125.1). Lineage (NCBI taxonomy): Eukaryota > Metazoa > Chordata > Actinopteri > Clupeiformes > Engraulidae > Engraulis > Engraulis encrasicolus. The sequence goes on from NC_085880.1 coordinate 4,222,565, forward strand.
TTGACACCCGAGTTTAGTTGTGAAGGATTCTGTGTGGAGCTAGTAATTTGCATTATAGTTCTGGCAGAAAGCACCATCCTTTATACAGTCTGTCGGGTCTTTTTGTGCATGTCTGGCGGTGCAGAAATAAAACGCATAAATTGCAGGAAGAGTGCAGCGTTAGCCAGTATTTATATTTTAATTTATTGGTTGTGATTTAAGCAGTGGGCCTACTGCTTCACCCACTGGGCTATAAAATGGGAGGAGAATGGCAGTTAAACAGCTGTTGGATGATGGGAATGCCTTTGCTAATATACAGTACGTGTTACACACATGAGGGGGAAAAAAACTTTTAAATGAAAGTCATAAAAGTGATAACATAAGGTCAGAGTTGTACAAAGTAAAAGTAGAAGTACTCTCACAAATGTAATTACACAACACAAATATGTTATCACAAAGTTGAAACCATGTAATAATCATACCACTAGTGCTTTAATTGCATTTTTAAGAGTACTCTACGTCTTTATACAACAAAAGGTTGTTGAAAAACAAAGGTAGACTTAAAGGTTCACTGTGCAATTTTACTGGTCACTGTTCCCATTCTTATTTTTTTTCATGAATATATTGTAGGTCTGGTCTGATCAGATAAGGTTTTGTAGTCTTAGATGTCCATGACTAGTAATTCAAAATGGCAGATTTACATGGCTGAGTCCCACCTATTCATGTAGGAAAAGTGTACATTTCCAAAACAAAATTGAACAAAACTTTGAAATTGATGGACATGGTAAATATTCATGGAATAGATTACATTCATCAATGGTCAGTAAAAACACTGGACCTTCACACATGGAAAGACACTTGTTTAGGTACAATAAAGAAACCTTTGGCACTGACACTACTATCAATTTCTTAACTACCTGTAGGTTACTTGTCCGATTTTATGCACTTTCATACTTGTCTCATTACAGCCTGACACAAACACGTCATAGCCTCCACCTCTCTGGCTTATCACAATAGTGAAGAAGGAAAATACATATGTTCAGGTCGGATATGCCACAATCTTAGCTCCTGGTTGGAATCAGAAAACATTTTCCTATTCTTGTTCTTCACTACTTTTTGCGTGCCATGCCAAGACCTAATCTAGTGGTAACTGATTGTGAATACATTTGTGCGAATACTGATCTTTTTTTTGTAAATCAAATGCAGCGTTTACATCTTGTTACATTCTAAGTGGATGGTTGTGCTTTAGAGCAGTGATTCTCAAAGTGTGGTCCGGGGACGACTGGTGGTCCACAACAAAGCTCAGGTGGTCCTCAAGGAGATTTCTACTACTCAGGCTTGTAAATGTGAATAAAAAAAGAAGTGATCTGCATCGAACTTGGCAGTGTCAAATTCAATTCAGTTGACAGGTGGTCCCTGAACATTTTTGGGGCGACAAAGTGGTCCTCGCTCTGAAAAAGTTTGAGAAACACTGCTTTAGAGCAACATTGTAAACTGGGTCAATACAACCAAACAGATATGTCCTCGCCAGTGAATTCCCTCTTTACTCTGTTGCAGTCATATTGTCTGCACCAAAACACATTGTTTACCTGAGAAACCATTAGCACCAGCCTATAAATCACTCAGGACTAGCATGTGGAATAAGCACTAGTTTTCAATAGCACTCTTGTCCACTCACTACCAATTAGACCGGTGAGGTGGTGGCACTCAATCACAGCCTATGGATCAGTCATTAGTGGACCACATGACAGTTGTGCCAATGGAACATAGACGTTTGTGTTCAATAAGGTATACTTTGTCTGTGTTGTTCACACACAGGATACTCACCCAGTACAATATTAGGTGATAGGCCTACCATACCTCCATGTACAAAACTGAATGGTGTTGAGTGAAAGGCTTTGTCGAGAGACAAATAAAAGATTAGGTTAGATTTTTTTTTTTTAAACATTCGTATGGTTTATTTTTAAGAGAAAATCACACCACCTTGGAAAAAAAGGAGTGGTGCTGGTGCTGTGGACTAGGGTTAGGGTTGTGAGCGAGGGCTCTCACTGTCACTTACTAACAAATTCTATTGTAGGACTGGGATGAGTGAGTGAGTGGTGGGCATGGGGAGAGGTAGGGATGTATAAAACGTGTCTAACGACAAGTGCATGTGTGCGTGTGTACTATGTGAGCACTTTCTCACGCCAACACCTGACATTTTCCATGTTCTTGGCAGCCTCCAGAGCTGGTGTGTGGATGTGAGAATGTGTATGCGTATTTGAAAGCACTTTTAGTCAACTGCATAGTTGTGATATTGTGCCATATAAATACCTTTTTGATTAAGAGGGCATTTGCCTTTATTAGAGGCCATACTGTACATTTCACATTCACAACCCATACGACCTCACAGCTGCCCTAGTAGCCTATAATATGCCGTTTTCAGCAGTTCATGGGCTGACACATCTAGTGTAGTGCCATAAACCGTAAAATATTTCATAATAATGCTCTACACTTACAGTACAAAACACACTGAAGATCAAAGTCGGCAATGACCGTAACAACACAAAACTTTTTAAAAGTAATGTGAATTACTGTTTCACGGCATAATGAAGTGAGTCTTTAAGAACGGGAAATCAGTTGCACAGTGATTTATTTATAATTTAGTAAACAAATACCGCGCTGTGCTGTGTTGTCAAAGAGCTAATGCAATGCTAATGGTATGCATGTTTGTTTGTGCATTGTGCTAAACATGGAAGTGGGCACTAATGAGGATGATGTGTGTGCATGCAGGGAAGCCGACATGAGCGGGCAAACGGGTTAGTGGTCTCAGGCCTGAGAGAGAGGGGGCCCAAAATTGGGTCCTCATAAGTATTGGCTGGGTGGAGGGGGCCCATTTAGATGACTTTGTCCTGGGCCCAGCCAGAGCTGACAGCGGCCTTGTGTGGATGTGTTCCATTTCAGGAACTGCAGTGTAGGCTACTGATGAGGCCCAACTTTAAAGCGGAGGAATCCCCAGCTAGTGTGCTCTGGTAGTTCTGCACCCTCGCTCCAACCAAAATGTGGGGCACTCACTGCTTTATAGTTCATTCATTATTTAACCAACACTGCAAATGCATCCATTTGCTCTGTTTGTTTGTTTTGAGTGTACATTTGTATTATCTGTAATTTTTTGTGTTTATATCAAGTCAAAATGTCATGTTATGTGCTTACACTGTCCACAGGCCTAACTAACCCTGACCCAATGGTACAAGTACATAGTGCTGCATGCTGTTAGGCCTACTTTGGTGATCTGCTAATATTATTCAGGTACCTTATTACAGCAATATAACATAGACAGTTAATAAAGTACAACCTTGTCTAGTGAACACCACTAACCACTTGGTGAGCAGCATATTTTTGAGAACGTATATGTTCAGGGTGGTTTTAAGGACAGAATCTGACATGACCATGCCCATAGACAGCCATAAAGCAGGTTGAGACAAAATTGGTGAGGTCCACAATATTGCACTGCAGGCAACTCAGAAAGGGGGGTAGATGCACTGAATAGAGTTCTTCAGTAACGCGGAAGCATGTAGTAGATTGTAGTCTTTCATGTTAGCATTTAAGGACTTCCTGGTTCGTATCGGCTTCCGGCCTCCATAGGGAATGAATAGGGGCTAGTTTCAAATAAGCTCCGAGTGCAAGCACGCGCTTAGCGAACCCCCGCAAACTGTCGAGGGTGTTAAAAATAGGCTGTAGGTATGACATGGTAGATCATTTTGTGTCAAACTTCGACATAAATACGATGTTGCGTCCATATGCTAAACCCGGAAACTTTTGGCGACTACAGAAGCGGCGCCTGTATCTAACGTCATGTACGTGCGGAAGGTTGTACCCATGGCAACCAAAGGAAAGTATGTAGTTCGGAAGTTTTAATGATCAGAAAGGGGTTAGCAATATTGAATTATAATCGTCATGATTTAACATGTGAATACACCAACATGATGATACGATCCGTTCCACTAATGAGAAAGGGATGCGGGGACACGCTAATGTTCGTTGTTGGCGTGCAACTTATATTTTTGCCAAACCTGAATCTCTATGGCGTTTTGCAATGTAAAAAATCGCCATGGAACCGGTAGTCCAAATGCCGCATACAAGTTGACGTCAACGCTGAAGAGCTCTATAGTGGACATATCCTTAAAGGGACACTGTGTGAGATTTTTAGTTTTTTATTTCCAAAATTCATGCTGCCCATTCACTAATGTTACATTTTTCATGAATACTTACCACCAGCATCAAATTCTAAGTATTCATTATGACTGGAAAAAATGCACTTTTCATACATGAAAAGGGGGATCTTCTTCATGGTCCGCCATTTTGAATTTCCAAAAATAGCCATTTTTAGCCGCAAAATTGACTGTACTTGGACCATACTAGAAAATATTTGTTTAAGACTTAGTAAACTTTCATGTAAAGATCAAATTTGGCAATAGGCAGCCCAATTTCAGTGAGCAGCATAGTTGCAGTACCTTTTTTGACCATTTCCTGCACAGTGTCCCTTTAAAGTAGGCTGCTAGTGCTTTTTCCTTCTCGTTTGTTTTCTGCTCTTCTATTTAGGAATGGAATGCTAGCCTCCACACAAAGTCAGGCCCCTTGTGCAGACTGGGTGTCACTCCGCCACATTTCCTGTAAACCCTGCATGGTGCCCACATCAATTAATGATTATGTTGCCATGGGAACTGCAGCGCTGCACAGCCACGAGCAGGGAAACCTGGCTCTGGAAGTGGCGTGGTGGTGGCGCTGTCACACGTTTAGCTCTGCACTGAGTGGCACTTCAGAGCCCAGTTTATTATTTGGCTGTCATATTTTTGGACATGTTATTATACGCGCTTAGCCTACGCCTGTACACAGGCATCGACATTTCAGCCAGGGCATAATCAAGACACAGCATCATCACGTCATCACATTCAACCACACAAAATCGTTGTGCTGTTTTTTTCTAGGAGCTCCACTCAGTAAATCTGTCTTTCCATCCCCAAAGTTAGGCCTAGGCTATTTCATTCATTGTTCGCATTCATTACGGTGTCATACCTGAGGTATAACTGAACCAAGTGATGGAGATATTGAACAGATCCTCTCTATTTTGCCTTTCTCATTGCAGATTGATGCATTGTTATGTGACGCCAAAGTACATGCTGATGATCAGGGCAGCCGACGAGAGGGGGAAAAAGGGGTCACCTGTCCTGGGCCCAGGAAAATAGAGGGGGCCCATAATTGGGTCCTCATTACATTGATTGTATATTGGGTGGGGGGCCCTTTCAGATGACTTTGTCCTGGGCCCAGCCAAAGCTGTCAGCGGCCCTGGTAAGGATGGTCATAAAGCCACTGAGGAGAGTGGCCTTCTGTCTTGACAGCATTGTCAGCGGTGTATAGGATGGGAAGAGGCGGTACATCCAGCCTCCACACTAACAACACACATTATTGCTCCCTACAGGCTTTTCTTGTTGTCTTTTTTTTCTTTTTTTCTTTCTTTCTTTCTTTCTTTCTTTCACCTGCAGTCTGTAGAGATTCCTGTCAGCCAAGGCAGCTCTTCAACAGAGCCCTGGTGAATAGAGTATTCTCTTTTGTTCGTACCCTCTTTTCTCTTGACTGTAATATCAAGACTGTCACTGCATTCTTGAGTCAATCCATATTTCATGAGTTCTACAAAATATAAGGGCAGAGGGTTGGGGAAAAAAATATTGAGTTGTGTTCTAATGTGTGTCTGGTACAAGCATTTGAGGATTGTAAAGAAACACAAGGTGAGCCTGTTTGCCTATTTAAAAAATGATATTGGCTCAGATTGCCCTTCTACCTGTCCTGTCATTAATAGTTCATGGCTAAAAATCACACTTGCATTGAGACATAAATAATTTACTGTATCATCAAGTTTTTTTTTCTTCAAGTGAGAAATTCACAGTCTTAGATTGGTGTCATAAACCACTCAGATTGCCATACTGTAGTAAGCAGAAGTGGTTGTGTATTATTTATCGTTATTCTTTACTCTCGTATTCATTCCATGCCTAGAGAGTGAGCGAAGAAAAGCATCAACAATCGACCGAAATGCAATTTTCCCTCCCTGCAGCCAGCCTGATGTCTGAGTGGAATAGTGTTCTGCCATTAGGTGGAGCAAGCCTGCTGTGAGTGGAGGGGATGGCACGGCAGTCTAGCTCCTGTGGCTGCATGAGCAGCGCATTCCTCACTCTACTGTACAGCACAGGGCTGGACTGGGGGAGAAATAGGGCCCGGGCACTTTTGGCTTAACCCTTTTTGTCCTAACCCATTTTGGGAAAGGGTGCCCTCTTCCTATTAAAACCTAAATATCTTATACCTCAGAAGCACATACAAACATGAAATGGATTACATTTAAAAGCCAAGACCCTCCCCTTGCAGTGTAATGTGTTCATTCAGCTCTAACATACCCACAGCTAAAATATCAAAATCCTGAAAAACCCATACTGTATATGTGCTTCCAGGACACAATGGGTTAAAGGACCACTTCAATTTCAATATGCTGTTGTATTGCTCACTCTACCCTTGACTTGTCATTACCTGGTGATGCCACATTTTTCGGCTCACCCCTTTCCGAGATATGAGCTATTCTAATGGGGGCAGCGTTTGTTTGCATTGAAAAGAAAAAAAACATAGGCCTACTCCAAATATTTTCCCAAAAGGTCCCACTGTTTGCTAGTTGTCTGCTGATGTTGCATAACCATTTGGATGTTTTTGGGAATAAATACAATGTTTTTTTTTTTAAATGTAAACAAACAGATGCCCCCATTACAATGACCAGAATCTCAGAAAAGGCTGAAGAAGAAAAAAAACCCTCAGGTACTGACAAGTCCAGGGTAGTGTGAGCATTACAGCTGCATATTGAAATTGACTGAAGTTATCTTTTAAAAGGGTGCGGGGCCCACCGTGAAATGCCCGCTATGCCAGATGGCCAGTCCAGCCCTGGTACAGCACCAAGGCCATCGCATCGCAGCAGCAGCAGCAGCCAGCACCGAGGGTGACACAAAAGAATCCGATTCTAATCAGAGGACAGCCAGTGACAGTGATTTATATAAAAGCAAACCACAGAGCATCTCAACAGCACACACAGTAAATTCTGTAGAGATCTTGTAACACTTAGGCTACGGTAGAGAGTAGGACAAACATCATGTGTGTCAAATTACATATTTATTACATGTTATTACATTGTTATTACAATTTAACGTTAATTACCAGTTGGTGTATAACATGAGAGGAAGGATAACCCTTAAGTTTTTTTTTTCTATGATGGCAGTGTTTTCAAGGTGTTTAAATATTTAATGCATCTCAAACATTTTAAGTGGTTTCAGTCATTATGTTATCATGCTGTATTACAAACTGATTGAGTGCAAAACAATCACGTTTAGATCATCTGTTGGTTGGATGAACATGGCAAATTGTCTCGTACAGTAATCAATGAGCTGGAACACTTTTGAATTGCCTTGTTCCAGGTTATTCCAGACTCTTCAGGCTTTTAGGCACAGTTCTTAAATACCTTCAGATAATTCTGTGAAAAAAAATCCTAATGGTCCTCCAGTGTGTGTGTGCGTGCGTGCATGCGTGTGTGTATGTGTGCATGTGTGCGTGCGTGCGCATGTGCATGTGCATGTGCATGTGCATGTGCATGTGCATGTGCATGTGCATGTGCATGTGCATGTGCATATGCGTGTGTGTGTGTGCGTGCGTGTGTGTGTGTGTGCGTCTGTCTGTTCTGTGGGAGCAGTCGCAGTGGGAAGGCACACAAAGCCAAGCCCCACTAAATGGACCTCCAATATCAAGACTTCCAACTGTAGAAATCGTTAGTGCACGCTCTGTTTCAGCCAATCAACACATTGCTTCGGGCTCTCAGAAGAGGGAGGTGCTGATTGGTCCGTGAGCTGCCAGGGCTAGGCTGCATATCTGAGATGGACTTACCTGTAGCTGTGCTTTGAAGAGATCTTGTTGATGATTTCCATGAAGGTCATCTTACAGTATATATACTCTGTGTGTCTGTACAAGTGCAAAACTGCTGCTTTTCTCTTCTGAGCATTTATGGTTTTATCAGGCCTTGTAGAGAGATTTCCCTTCTCTCTACCCATAGTCTGAAAAGCCACACCAAACTCCTAATTTCATGTTTTTTCCTTCTATAACACCCCCAAAACTACATCAGACAGTGAACACAACCTTTGATGTCAAACAATTGCTGACAGTAGCACACTCTTCTAGGGGGAATAAATGGAATAAATGCAATTAATTGGTGTCTCTGGGAAAAAAAACCCTGGAGTATGCAATTTAAGCCTGCAACTTGTTTTTGTGGGTGAAAAGAAATAAATAAGTAAACAGAATGTGTAGACTTTGGTGCAAATTCCTCTGTGGTAGCCGCATTATTGTGTACCATTACGGGATGCGTCTGTCTGACGGCTGATGCTGCAGCCTAATCAGAATTAAATATAGCTGTTGCTGGGAGGAGCTGTTGCCGGCGATACACCACTGTAGTGTATAGTATACCTTGTGGATATCCTTTCGGTTTGCAGTAGCCTATAACATTAATAAAAAGGCATTATGGCATTTACTTAGTTACAACACACTAAATATGTTAAAATGGATTATAACACAAAAGCATAGTCTGATTAAATAGTACTTTGATTAAATTTTGACCAACTTAAATGTATATAATAATGTTTGTTCATTAGGAGTAAAAATTAGTAAATCTTATTAGGGAGTGAATCCATGCACTGACATTTTCAGGAAAAAAAAATGATTAAATGGGTTAAATATAGTAGCTTATTTTGTAGGTTGCACTTGGTGCCTTTTGGATATGCGGGTGTGATGAAAGCCAACACCACAACAGCATATGGAGCAGTTCCATTATAAAACTTTATTATATGGTTGTGACGTCATCGGTCGAATGCTCCATTCATTTCAACGGGGCTCCCCAACGTTCGCACGTCTGTTATTTTTCGATAACGGACGGGTTGGTCTATAACAGACCGCTGTCAATGGCAACAAGACTTTTCACTGCTAAAGCGACTTTTCAACAAGACTCTAATCAGCTGCTGTGATAGACTACACCTGTTGTCCTGGCTACCTAGCTGTTGCCTAGCGGTGTTCCACAACGGCACTGTTTTGTTTTGCGCAGCAACAATCTTAACATTAAATAGGCCTAAAGAAATGTCCCCGCCATGTGTGAATCATTTAAGTATATCCATATAATAAGCGGGTTAACTTGCGGCGAGTCGGTCGCTTTGTGGAATAGCAGCACTTCAGAGAGAACAAGACCCCTCCGCTCCGCGTCGGGGTCTAAAGATTCTCTCTGTCTTGCTGCTATTCCACGGTAGCGACCTTCTCGCCGAACGTTAACCCTTACTTAATTTACTGTACTGTACTGTTAATTTATTGTTTGATTAAAGCAGCTGATAGAACAAGATGCTGCTATGCAGCATGATTACGGGGTCAGTAACTCTGTGGTGTAGGACTGCAGCATAAGGATCCCCTTCCCACCTTGTATATCCTTGTTAAATATAAGATTGTGAGATTCAAAGTGATATCAGATTAAAATGGCCGGTTTTGTTTTGCTTTGCTTCTTAGAAATGCAACTTTACTGTATAGGCTGTTATTCAACCAACAGCAGTTACCACAATGGCTATTTCATGTCAGCTGAACTCCTGAGACTAGCTGATTTGGTTTGGCAAACATGTGCAGAGAAGCTGCTGGCAGGGGGGCAGGGGGGTGTTAACTTGTACCGTGCCCAGAGACAGATGGGGCCCAGAATTAGATCCTCATTACATTGTATGCCTTCGGTATGGGGCCCTGTCAGTGGACTTTGTCCAGGGCCTGGCTAAATCTGTCAGAGGCCCTGAGCATCGGGGATGAATAAGGGCATCACAGGGAAATAAATTGTGGCAGTAAGCGGCGCTGGTGGGTGGATGGGTGTTAAGTACCACTCCTACCCCCCTCTGACCGAAAAAATCAGTCCCAAAGCCCACGCAGGCACGACAAACGCTGGGATGGGAACAATCCTGCAATATATATGCCAAGCCCTCGGATGATATGTTGCCCTGGGGCTGCAGACTCACTGTAATCATTAAAGATCCCCATGGCAGCCTCTGAGAGAGAAGAAGGGCTTTCCTGGTGTCCTTCCTGGCCGCGCTCCCAACCCGGCTCATTTATTCTGGGCCTGCTATAATTATTCGCCACGGTAACAGGCTGATTAATTAATCTCCCATGCATTCTCCTCCTCAAGCAGGTGTGTGCCAGACGTTATGGTGGCCATGCATCAACCAGGTGGGATGGGGGTGGGGGTGGGGTGGTGTTCACATTGGTGTGTGTGGTAGTACTGGTAGTCAGGTTCCTCTACACTGGTTAGTGCTTTGAGTATAGCCTACCTATGGGCACTCAGTACTGCTACAGTATTTTATGTGCATCAGTCCTAGTATGCATGTGAATGCACTGCTTTCTACAATGCATGTATCACTGACTAGTATATTGCTTTATACAACTGTCTTGCATTTGTCACTCTAGTCAAATACTTGTCATGACCCTCTCACTGATGCCCATGTTCTTGTGGTCTTAAGTCATTGGGTGAGAAAATGGCCACAAAGTATCGTCCAGGTGTGTGTGTGTGTGTGTGTGTGTGTGTGTGTGTGTGTGTGTGTGTGTATGCAGAAACTGTTATTAGCTTGTCGCTAGCAGAATGGTAATGACGAAGTCTTAATGTGTTAAGCTCATTAATGTCCTAGCAATGTTGTTATGATATTGTTGAGCTTTCCCAGGAAACAGTCAGTCGGTTCACTGGTGATCCCATATGTACCTACAGTAAGGGCTACAGAGTAGGCCCCGTCTAGAAAAGTGATGGAAGGTATTAGTTTTGCTGCAAGGTATACTTTTGCCCAAGGATCCATCTTCTTCAGCCTGTACTTGTCACGACCCAGTACTGATGCATATGACCTTGTGTTTTTTTCAGTCTTCAGGTAAGAAGGGGAAAAGGTTTTTAGACAGTCCTCACAAGCCGTAGCACTGTGTGAAGAAGTGAAAGTTAAATTGATTGTTCTTGAGACTGTGTCCGACGCTCCCTCTCTCTTTCTCTTTCTCTCTCTCTCTCTCTCTCTCTCTCTCTCTCTCTCTCTCTCTCTCTTCCTCCTGTGTTATTTCGTCCAGACTTACAAATGCAGGTCGTTTTCCCCGTGGCGGCCTCTTTGATCTTAATCTCAACAGAAGGTGGAGGCTGAAAGGGCTGCTCTGACAACCTTTGTGGAGGAACAGCAGGATGTATTCAAGGTATTATTTTTTTTTTCTCTGTAGAAAGACAAAGGCTGTCGTCTTCGATAGGAAGAAACTCAAGTCAGGAGCACTTATGCCAATGTCCTGGAGCCGTTCTTAAAATGCATTTATTTTTTAAAATGTTCATCTCGGGGACGACAGTGTCTGGAGTATTAAGTACAAACATTAGCCATGTCAAAGTCGGGGAGGGCTTTATAGGATAATGTGAATAAATGGCTGGAGTTGCCCCATATTGACGCGCTGATCTTTCACGCAGTAAGAAGAGAAAAAAGAAGGAAGAACATGGCTGAATTTACATCCTAATTTACCCGATGGGGGCTATTCAAAGCCTAAGTAATTTGCTCCGTAAATGAAGATGAAGATTTTGTTTCCTAGAGCACTGGACGGCCCCATCCAACACCACACAAAGCTCCACATCAGCTGAGAAATTGGATGTGGCAGCCGTGCCTCGCAGTGCTGGGTATGCTCTGTTCAACACAGCATTCAGCCACTGATACCCCATTATGGGAACGCGCCGATGACATGCTCTGAGGTTGCATAGAAGTCAAAAACTGCATAGGGTCCACAGTCATACTTTTTCCATTTCTCAAAACCAAAATGTTCACCCCTTGCCATTAACGCCTCTACTGCCGGTTTTCGGGTAGGCCTACGGCTCAACACAGCACATCCCAACTCGGTCGCCACTTTTTGCTCTTCGATTGAACTGTGTCATGCCCAATCGAAAAGAAAAAAGTGGTGGCTGAGTCGCACTGTGTCGAGCTGTAGGCCTACCAGAAAACCGGCAGTGGAAAAGAGGCAATTCATACATTTTAATTTCTCAAAAGCAACATCCTCCTGCCTATTTGTTATACTTGAACCATAAACTAGTTTGTGGAGGGAGGAAACACATTGCTGTTTTTCTCTGTACTCTTGTTGTGGTGTTGTGGTTGTTTACATCGCCTATGAGTTTGACTTTATTTTGTCAGACCGCGGCAGTGCACTGGTGGTCGATGTATAACGTATGCAGGGTTGGTCTGTGTCAAAGTCGATTAAGTCATGGGAAGGCCCTTATAAATCATGCATTTCTTCCTGGGCGCTCAGAGACCTCATTTAAATGTGCAAATGAAACATAGGCCTACTAATGTTACCAAAATGTTCCCTGGGTGTCATGAGTCACTATAATCCTAGGGTAACTATTTTCTCTGTTATTTACTCTATTTATTTGGTTGATGAATGTTGACCCCACACAGTAAAAATGCAGTGCTAATTCAACTGGTACTCTGGGACCATATACAATCTAGACAATGTTAAATTGACTCTCTTAGTGTTGAATTAACACTTTTTAACTGTTCATTATCATCACATGCATAAGATATTCTCTCTATGAGTTCCCCCCCCTCAAATGTGAATCAACCTGTAATAGCTGAGAACCTGTTTACATTTATTTTTCATCCGCAGTTTTTGTAGAGATTTCTACATTTAAGTGCACCTGTCTATGTTTTTTTTAAAATACCATGTTGTTTTATGTAAACTGATGAAAAAAAGTAAGTTCTTCAGTTTACAGTTTTAAAAATATCTGCATATGCGTAACCACTGTATGAAATGTAATTAAAAGCAGAGTGGTTGATGTCAGGCTCTCCATCTCTGTTTAAAAAGAACATATCTCTTGCATACTAGGATTGGGGCATCAATACAAAAACACACCACTCTTCATCACAATCGGTGGTCTGATTTGTCGTAACTCTGTTGTGGACTTTTGAAAGATGGCCCTTGAATTGATCCTCTAAAAATATCTCATCTTGGTTCGCCAAAACAAGCTCCATCTTTTAGCTTGGCGTGACAGACAGGGCACAATTGTATTGCACACTTGCTAACAAGCCTTATTAAAAAGTGATGTATGAAGATGCCAGGGTTAGAATAATTGGGCAAGGTTGCCCATTCACAAGCTGCATGCTAAAAATAATGGTGGGTTCAAGCACCACAAATCACTCAACAAGAAATGAGCCAATTTATGGGTTGCTTCTTCTGAATCTATTCAGGCTGCGACTTCAGACGTCTTATTTACTCTCACAAAGCTGACAGATGTTTCTCAAGAAGAGGATGTACAGTAGTGTATACATCAGACATCGCATACCACTTGTCTTGAAGCCGATATCCAGCTCATAACAAATCCATTTGGAAATTGAACATGAGACGAATAACCATCCGAAATGTATAGATGTGTGGTGTGTGAGTATGCTTTGGGAGGCTGAGTTAAGATTTAAATAGAAGAGGAAATTGGAGTGTTCCCATTTGGACATGGCATCTAATAATAATACCTTCCCTCCCCGACTCCTCAAATCCACAACCTGGTGCATCATTTGGATGGTTTGGATGTACCGGTATACTGTCTGCTGCACCGTGTCAGGAATAGATGATTTCCTGCAGTTTTTTGAAGGACGAGAAGGGGCGAATGACACAGAGAACCTGAAAATGTTCTCCAAATACTGAGGAGCCTTCAGCAGAGAGAGAGTAAGAGAGAGAGAGAAATGGAAAAAAAGAAAGAAATAAAAATGAGTGAGGCGGCATTAATGTCAGTCAGTGAGAAGGGTGGCAGATTTATCGTGCTGGAGTGAGGGAACCGTGTCGGCAGCCCTATTAGGTCTGAGGTGTTGAGCGACAGAGATAAGCTCGTCTGGTCTAGGGCCTCCATCCTGTCAAACTCTCACCCGGTACCAAATCTCAGCCACTGGCCTCCCCAACCCCAACCCTGCCGGCAGTCCTGTCTTGTCCTGCTTGCCTTCCAGCCGATGACATTTAATGTGCCAAGGTCTCGGACAGCAGGCCAGAAGCCCCTCACACTATCACTATGAGGGTCATAATGAGGATGTGATTTGTGGAGGTGGACATCACCTCCTGGAGGTAGCAAGTTCATGGCATCATTACCACTGGGAACCTTAGAATCAAAGAAAAGGGGGGCGCACCTTGCATTAATTTTTTCTTCTTTATTTTTGTGCACAGACGCGTTTCGGCGCCCCCCTTTTCTTTGATTCTAAGTATTCATTTGGGACAGCACCCTTAAAAGTTATCAAGAAACCTGAGTGAAGCCTGTTACCTACTTGACCACTGGGAACCTAGGATGCAAGGAACATCAAATCCTGTGTGGGGATCCTGTGTGGCGACTGAGCAGCACCATCTACGAATAGGCCTATCTTAACTTTTACTTTCAACATAAAGATTGCAACGCGCCTGTCATGATCAAGTCAGAATTTCAGACAGACTACATCTTATGTTTGTTTTCATGAGGCCCTCCATGACTGACGCTGCATGACAGAAGAGAGGTTTCTTGGCAGTGCACAACAACTGGTCAGACAGGCATCAGGTCCACAGAGCAACCTAGCAGCTCATGGCTATTTAAGATAGATAGATAGATAGATAGATAGATAGATAGATAGATAGATAGATAGATAGATAGATAGAGAGATAGAGAGATAGAGAGATAGAGAGATAGAGAGATAGAGAGATAGAGAGATAGAGAGATAGATAGATAGATAGATAGATAGATAGATAGATAGATAGATAGATAGATAGATAGATAGATAGATTAAAAAGACAAACACCCAAAGGGAACACTGAATGGACACAACTTGATATACACGTAAGCCTTGCTGTAGATACAGGTCATACACCACAGGCTATTCCAGAAGTGTCTGTCTTAACAAGTGAGCTGGTCATTCAGTAAGGGATGGACTTGTTGAGTGAATGTTCTGTGTGTCAGAGAAGGAAAGGCACTGTGCTTCATTTGCTCTACAAAGACATGGAACAAAGGAGGACACATCAGCCAGGAAGAATGATAATTACTGGTGTAGGAAGCTGTGCAGGCACCCTTGATCAGAAATAGCTGCCTGGATCTTTTTTTCACCTTTTATTGTCTAAGTGCGAGCCTTCCTTACATGAAATCACTTCTTCCTTTAGGAAAATGAATTTCTCTCTTACTAAAAAAAACAAAAAACAAAACACATACAAATGTCTCAATAATAGTCCATGCTTTGGTATCATTCTAAGGTAGGCGATACTCTATCTATGGTGTTCCTCGAAAGGCAATCCATCTAACAGAGCAGCGTTGAAGAATGTGCCATCTCTGTCTGCTAATGCCATGCTAATGACGCGAACTTCCCCAGCACCTGTTACAGGAAGGTGTTGCTTGCTCAGACAAGACAGCGGGGCCAAGATTCCACTTGAGATCTTATTAAAACAATCAGATGGGATCAAAGAAACTCAGATCTCCTTTGTCGGTGAGGGGAGGAAGAAAAAAAAGCTTTATTGATTAGAAGAAGAGAGAGCTGACAGCCTGCACAGCGTGCGTCTCCACTCTATTTGCTGACAGCAATCCCATGGCACACACACAGTACAGACCGAAGTCTGGAAACAAGAACCAAGTTATAAGCCCACGAGTACACCAAGCGCGGTCAAAAACGTTGCCATACATAATTGATTTTTGATCTTTTTATATCTTTGATGAAAAGTCTGATGTGACAAGATGGACTCGGAGTTCAAACACAATCACAGGTGCTTTCTAATATTCCGCTCGGAGATGCTGTATATTTATATATATATATACTGTATATATTTGAAAAAACACAGATGACTATGTTGTGCTACTTTTGTTTCGTTACGAATCCATTTAGAAAGCCTTGCGTAAAATCCAGTGTATTACATTAGTCCATCAACCGAGAGTGTTTCAAATTTGACAGCCGCTCTGATATTTGTTCAGTGTAAAAATATGCGGTGGCTTCTAAGTAATTTGCTACCCCTCTTGTTACATTCCGAGCACTGAAACAGGGCTATGTAATTGTCAATTTTGAAAAGCGGAGGCTTTTTGAGGACGAGATGGGGCTGAAGAAATCCAATTTTAGGTTTTCAGTCGCTTGAAGTCAGCATCAAACATACACATAAGACTGCACTAAGAGGATAGTTGAGTGGCTGGATGGCTTCACAAATGAAGTGTCTCCTTTCTTTCATTGTTTTTTCTCTCCCATACATGTTGTGACAATTCCAAGAATTATCCATGTGAGCTGACGGATAGCTTAAACAAGACTTAAAACACAAACTTTAAAAAGAAAAGCCCCTCAAAAAAATGAGAGAACAGTCAAACGTGTGTAGCCAAAGGATTCTGAGTGAGAAGTGTGAACATTGGTGCAGTACAGATAAGCCTTTCATCTTCCCAGCCAGACACCTCAGTATCCCACGGAAACATTTCTCTTTTTTTTGTCCCCCAACATAAAATAATTATCTCTTTAAACGCTGAGTGAGCAGACAGGCTGTCGGGCTGACGGGTGAAAAAAATTGAGCAGCCCACGGCCTGCAGTCCGCATCTCGACCCCGGCCAGCTCGTCGGCCAGCCATCTCTCACAATCCAGCAGCCATTCCGCTCGGCTGATCTAAGAACTTTTCCTATCCCTCAGAGTGCAGGGACAGCCCCCGGAACATTCTTCAAAGGAGGAGCAGAGCTCGGTCATCTCAGGTCATGATCCACAGTGAATCGGAGTGAAGAAAAGAAAGCATCAGTGGTGATACTGGGTAGGTAGGTAGGAGATGGAGGGAGGGTGCAGGGAGGAGGAGGTGGTGTTGGAGGTGTTGGTGTTGTAGAGGATGTTTTGTTGAAGGGGGGAGGATGGATGGTCTGTTCGGGGCCCCCCAGGGGGAAGGATGATGGGTGGTCGCCCCCCCCCGGAGAGGCTCAGTGGTAGCCCCAGGGGCATCCGCAGGGGTCCCCACAGGCCCGCTTGCGGTCCCACAGGGACTGGAGGTCCTCGGCAGAGTGCTGTGGGGAGGACAGCATGTCCACGTAACACTCTTTCTCACACAGCCAACCCGAGTCCTGGGCAGAGAGAGGCATCAAAGCAAGAACAAACAGTCAGAGTCTTGCTGGCCAAGTGTGTTACAACAACATAAAAGGGATTTAGCGCTTCATAAATCCAGCATTACCGCACGAATAGACCAAGCGCGACGCGATTCAAGCGACAGAGAATCACATCTGTGCAGCAAGAGCGATACGAGCGATTGAAGCGACTAGCGTATGTCCGTTACAAGCAGAAGGCAAAGAATTCAAACATTCCCATTGGCTGTGGTCACTGACCTCTATACAGTCATTGGCTGTCGCGGCTGGTCGCCGAACCGCGTCATAGAATATAGCCAGAATTTCAACTTCAAACTGTCGCTCTCGGCGTGCGAATAGCTTCTAGTATCCAGAATCGCTTTTGTCGCACGACTCAATACAAAGTCAATTACTTCCGTCGCTCGCCTCGCTCATGTCGCGCTTGGTCTATTTGTGCGGTTATGAATAAGCATGTAGCAGCACATATAGACATCGGATCCGATAAACAAAACGACATACACACGTATGCAGTACTTGCCTAATACAGGAGGCAATAATATACCACTGATTCTTGAAAATGTGGCAAAAATCATCACATCCCACTCATTAAAGTACAACATTTTCAGGAACAAACTAAATCAGGGTAATGATTGAGGGGTCTGTGAGAGGTATGAACATTTGTCTTAAAGGCTTAATTGTAATTTTACAATATTTCATTACTCCCCCGATGCCAACCTACTGTCCTAAGAACGGACATAATCATTTCAATTGATAAAGAATGAAAAACTCACAGATGGAATTGAATAATATCGCCACAACATGGAAGAACATACTTATGTTCTGTATATTATTGCCTCCTGTAATGGGCACAGCCTAATATGCATTTTTAACTCCTACTCTAACAAAAATGCACTGTATTGAGTAAATGTGTGATATATGAACAAGTGGATATACTGCATGTGAGATGTAGATTCATTTATGCAATATGTGTATATAATTTAAATATATAATACAAATATGTGCAATATGTGTATATAACACAAACAATGGTTATAATAATAAAAGTAGGACACCATACTCATAATCCACTCAACCAGAGGGAAGGAATTATACACACCTCACCAAGCCAAAATGTAATTACTTACAATACACTTCCTTAAATTTCTTTCGGAACTAACAAAGTATCACTACTCTGTATGCATACGCTTGAGCAGTGAAGAGTTGGAGTTTAAACACTGTTGAGTTTAAAATACCAAAACTGTGTTTTGATGATGTGCTTGGCATGAGAGGCTATGCCGTGACCCACTCTACCTCGTATTTACGAATATTGTTACCTCCGCCTAGGAGGTTATGTTTTCGTTGGTTGCGTTGGTTTGTTTGTCTGTCTGTCTGTCTGTTAGCAGGATAAGTCAAAAAACTTCTGAACGGATTTTGATCAAATTTTGTGGAGGAGGTGGAACTGACAAAAGGAGTAAGTGATTACGGTCTGGATCCAGGAATCCAGAAAAAAACAAGGCAGAAAGACTTGAAATGAAAAAAATAAAATAAAAATAGAGTGCATCCCCATGGCCTTGGCGGAGGTTTGCTCTCTGTGAGTGTTTCTAGGTTTGATATTGAGGTTGTGCTTGGCATGAGAAGCTGTGGTCTGTGTGACCTATTTCATACCTGGTATTTACGAGGTCCGACGGCAGCCATCCATATTCCCATGCTCACATCTTCACCCTGCAATAGCAGACACAGACACACGCACACAATCAGACAGGCGGGTACAGAAGCACACGCACGCACGCACACACACAATGAGGCAGGTGAGCACACACATGCATACACACAATCACACGGGTCGACATGGACAAGATAGTCAGACACACGCGCACACACAGGTTGACAGGAACAAGATAGACACACCTACGCACAGAAAAACACACACACACACACACACACACACTGAGGCAGGTGGGTACACGGTGTTACATATGGCTCACAGATACGTACATACACTCAATCACACAGGTTGACACGGACAAGACACAGCACTCCAACACACGTATCCACACGCACGCACGCATACACACGTCGACAAGGAAAAGAGTCACACACACAGACCGTGTACTTTAAGGACATTTGCCCTTGGTTCAGCAAGTGTCTCCCCCCATTTGTTCTTGTGAACTCATTTGTCAAAAGCTTCATCTGTCCAAGTGTCAAACTACCTCAGCCAGCCAGCCGTACAGCCACGACAGCCACGACAGCTGGGCCATGAAAAACGAGGGAAGGCACTGCAGCAGCGAACCCAGGGAAGCCAACAGGGGGTGGGGTGGAGGGGGTGCAAAGGGGTCACTTCTACAGGCCCCGGGAGAAGGGGCCCACCGAAAATCGGGTCGTCATAATTAAAATTGCTTTGTCCCATGCCCGGCCAAACCTGTCAACAGCACTGCAGCATACGTAGCATAACGTACCCACCTGATAGGCTTTGAGCTTGCCCACATAACGTACCCACCTGATAGGCTTTGAGCTTGCCCACATAACGTACCCACCTGATAGGCTTTGAGCTTGCCCACATAACGTACCCACCTGATAGGCTTTGAGCTTGCCCGCGTTGTCAGCCAGCCACTCCACCAGGTCTCTGGACACCACGTAGCCCGAGCCGCAGGCGAAGGCCGGGTACGCTGGGCTGGGGTACTCCAGCTCCTGCCACTTGCCTGTGCGGTCCACCGCCCAGCTCTGCCGAAAACTGGGTTGACCGAGGTGAGGGGAAACACGCACGCACGCACGCACGCAGGCACGCACGCACGCACGCAGGCACGCACACAGACACACACGCACACAGGCACACAGACAGACACACACGCACACAGACACACACGCACGCACACAGACACACACGCACGCACACAGACACACACGCACGCACACAGACACACACGCACGCACACAGACACACACACACGCACACAGACACACACACACGCACACAGACACACACACACACACAGCAGAGCTGAAGCACTAATGTGATAGAAACAAGCTGAGAGCTGTCCAGAACAACACCAAGCCGAGCCAACCTGACAGACCAACTTGACTGACTGCTTTGTGGCCTTGCTCAACTGTCTAATTTTCGTTGTACGGGCAACTGTTCAATGACAATAAAAGAAGAGCTTCAAGTCTACAGTCTGATCGATGTCTATCTCCCGTCTTTCTTTCCTTCCCTCCCCTTGCCCAAAACTTTGTACAACAATGGAGGCTCACCGAATGGAGAATGGAGAGCCGCTTGTGTATTGAAGCATTTTTAACAAGCTGTCATGACTCAGCAAAGACTTGGTGTGTGTGTGTGTGTGTGCGTGTGTGCGTGACGTGTGTATGTGTGTGTGTGTGTGTGTGAGTGTGTGAGTGTGTGAGTGTGTGAGTGTGTGAGTGTGTGAGTGTGTGTGTGTGTATGTGTGCGCGTGTGGTGTGTGGGTTGTGATTGTCTGAAGTGTGGGTTATTGAATGGGACATTGCCAGATGGTAAGCTCTCCACAGCTGTCTGTGTACTTGACGGCGTGTTGAAGTCTTTAGAATGATCATTGCCAAGTCATGGCCAAAGTCAAATTCTGCTATTGTTGTCAATACTGAGGATTGAAACGGCAGAACTTTCAAGGCTGGGGCAGACACAAAAGATACAAAAACAAAAAGTGTATAGGCGCTAAAGAAATGTAAGCAAATACAGTAGAGCGCCAAAGGCCTGAGGAGCATAGTAGCAAAGCACAACTGCAGTAAAAGATAATACATAATGTAAGTTAAGTACTGCATGTATGAGATATTCAGGTTACAGAATAGGTATGAGTATGACACTTACTTGCCCCACCAGAAGTTGTCACGTTTCAGCCCCTTCTGGTCCATCTTCATTAAGACAGCGTCCACATCGATGTAACAATCATCGTCCGTCTTCAGCAAGAGACTGAAGTCAGCGTTTCCCACCGACCTATCAGGAGAAGGCGGGGAATTTGCGGCCTTAATTAAAGAAGAAGAAAAAAAAGCCTCTCCTTCACACTGGATCGTCTGCCGTTTCCCAAAGTGGATTTACTGTCTAATTCCTACCCGAGGGCGAAGAAAGAGAAAGAGACGCCACAGAGAGAAAGAGACCAGATAGGGAGGAGACTTAATGGACTTATAAAAACACAAGGAAGAGGAGGCGGCTTAAAGCAACACTCCGTTTTTTTGGACCCAGGACCTCATTTCCGAGTCAACCAGAGTGTTAGAAGTGTGTCCAGATCGTTTTTTTGAAATTCCATGCAGTCCTTGTAAAACCGCAGGTCGATGTTGCGATGTGCCAGGGGTCGAATGAGGGAAGTGTTTTCTTGAGATGGGCAGCTTTGGCAAAATGAGCTACCAACACCATGAAGACTGTTGAAGTCGAAACGTAATCCAGCCATGAAATAATAATTAAAAAAGAAAAATAATTCTAAGAGTGCGGACTCCTCACTCCAAAAGCTACAGTCACCCTTTGTCCTGCACCTTTTCCTGAGATATGCACAATCTTCACCTTCAACTTCCACCAACAGCTTTCCCTATTCTTAACCCTAGCTACCAACATGATCCAAACCCTACCTCTGTCCACTATGAGTGCTAACTGTAGTGTGTGGTAATGGCTTGGCAGCATAGCTTGAAGTGTAGCTCATATGTGTCGGGATTTCAATCCCACACACAAAGCATACATTTTGTCTTTCAGTGGCTAACTTCATTTGTTTTCTATGGGCGAGAGAAATGTTCAGAGTTCAATTGTCCGTTTTCTACTTTAAGAAGTGAACACATTCAGAAGGCCACGGATTCTTCAGATATTACCAGATAGCCATTTGTTAAAGGTGCACTGTGTGAGATTTTTAGTTGTTTATTTCCATAACTCACGCTACCCATTCACTAATGTTACCTTTTTCATGAATACTTACCACCACCATCAAATTCTAATTATTCATTATGACTGGGACAATTCCACTTTTCATACATGAAAAGGGGGATCTTCTCCATGGTCCGCCATTTTCAATTTCCAGACAGACATTTTTAGCTGCAAAAATGACTGTACTTGGGCCATACTAGAAAATTTAGTTTAATACTTAGTAAACTTTCATGAAAAGATCAAATTTGGTCAGATATCGCCATGATGGGAGTCTCACCACTTGTAGAACTGCAGCAGTTTGGAAGGCACGTTCCTGTATGTGTCCACCACGTCCACGAAGACCAGGTCCCCATGCTGGCTGCTCTCCTCCTCCAGGGCTGTGTCCTCTGCCCTCACCACCTCCTGGTGGGCACGCAGCCGCGCCTCGCGACCGCCAAGCAGCTCCGACAGGGCCTCAGTGTCTGGTGGATATGAGTGAGTGAGTGAGTGAGAGAGATAGAGTGGAGCGTGTGTGCGTGTGCGTGTGCGTGTGCGTGTGCGTGAGTGAGTGTGTGTTGTTGAGGGTGAGCAGAGAGTAGAAAGAACGATGACGTGGGGGAGTAAAAAAAAGAAGAAAAATAGCAAGGCAAAGAACAAGAAGGATGAGGAATAGAACAAAACGGAATGAGATGCGGTGCCACAAAATAGGGAGGCAGAGAGATTCAAATGAGAGAGGAGGAAAGTAACAAATGAAGATTATGCAAAAAAAAGAAGCGAGCAGCGGAAGACAAAATGACAGGAGCAACGCTGAAAAAAAGACTCAAAATGACTTCAACGGAGATAAATGACGCCATACTTCAGCCATGCAAGCAACTTTTGTACAGTAGGAGAGTATGAAAAATTGAGCTCCGACCGGCACAGGCACTCTACTCATTACCTAGGCAGGGAAATCATGAAATATTAGTGCGGTCCCCACCCCCACCCCCATCCCCGCTCCCGCCCCGCTCCTGCCAGCCTTACCATAGACAGAGAATGTGAAGCCTCCAGCCAGGCCAGGGAACCCTGGAGCGCTTCTGTGAGGCAAGGTACCCTCCTCGATCTGCCGCACAGAATACCAAAAAAAAAGAAAATCACTCAGCATTGTGTTCCACCATCACCGCCACCACCACCACCACCACCATCACAATCACCACCACCACCACCATCATCACAATCACCACCACCACCATCACCTCAGCCACCTTGCCCAGTCAGGGGTTCTCTTTCTCAGAGTCAGGATATTACTTAGCATTTCGCCCCCATCACCACCTCATGGTGAAGACACAGTCAGGGGTTGATTTTTTTCACAAAGTCAGGGTGTTACTCGCTGAGACTGGTTTGAAATGTGCTCAGCATTTTCCTCTCTGCTGTCGCTACCTTGCTGAGCATCCTCAGTGAGGGGTTCTTTTTAAAATACAGGAGTCTGTTTCAGATTTTTTGTTTTGTTTTTTAAAACATGATGTGCTAAGCTAAATTGTTAGTTGTAATGCTATAACTAACTTAATTACTGATAAATATGGTGTAGGGTAAAGGCACTCCACAATGTCTGGGAAGATTCTCATACATCCAAGGCATGTTATCCAAATGAATCAAGGTTCAAGAAACTCAACCACAGAAAGCAGCTTTTACTCAGCTTTTATTAAAAATATATTTTGTTCAACCTCCAAAAGAAGTCCAGTAGCTTACAACATACGTCATTTGAACGCATTCTAGAATGTAATGCATTTTCGTCCCTTCTCAACAAATGATCATAGTCCCATAATGTATGCGATACACAACTGGAACGCTATTACAAGTCATTGAAAAGTTAGACAAAAAAGTGCTACACCACTATGACATAACACAGGGCCTTTAGTAATGCACTACGACTTGGTCATTGCCATTCTGGCAACAGCTAATTTATAACGCCATGTCTTAACGGGCTAAATCAGGTGTTGTCAGTACTTACTGAGCCTAGCTTGAGAACACCACCGCCGTCGTTGAGTTGGACCCTGGACGTGTTGACGATTGTCAGTCCGGTCTGATCCTGGCTCTCCCACAGCAGCGTTCCCTCAAAGGCCTGTGGATCGCACAATTTCATTGATGACAGCCTTCGGCACGGTGTTACCATGGCTACTCGCTGGGATAAACAATTTGTGCTGAAACTCGCACAAAAAAATGAGATTTTTTTTTGTCGGCTAGAATGCTTAAAGAGCTGTATGAATTAACAAATGTTGAGGGTTTTTTTTCTCTTCGCGCATACATCTTGTGTAACTGTGAGTGTGTTTGAAGTACATCTATGATTCAGAGCACTGGCTTTCTAGTTTGTTCTTCCAATATTAAGAGAGCTCCAGAACACCGAGCCCCAACTCAAAAGACAGCCTGTAGCTTATTTGAGGTATCTCTGATCTTATAGAGTTGACTCCAAATTAGATCCCAGCTGTGTAGCTTCTACAGTTCAAAAAGCAGCATTTTGTTTGTGTGCTGCACTCGAGACGTCTTTCAACTTGTGCAACTCTAGCAAGGTAAAAGTGTGATTTCTGCCAGATAAATGAATGTGCACCGCTAGGCCAAACAAGGTACAGTATTCACTGTCCTATAACGCAATTACCTCAAAATGAGGAATGCATTTCCGTCATGATTAAAAATGTAAGATCTTATTGAAGCGTGATGCCTTTGCCAATAATGTAACCCCTTCTTATGAATACTTTATGACATCATTGTGAATGAACGACGGAATGCATGAATTTATCATTTCTCTTAAACGGTGGATGGAATCGTTTGGTCTGATGATTTGTCATCCTGTCCCTTTTTATTTTTTGGATTTTTTTTTGTAGCCGCAGCAATGCAATCCCCCCATCAGCTCTCCTGTGGATCACGAATGAGAGGAGACAGACCAAGCTTAATCAGCCAGAAAAACCCGCCTGTGTTCATCTGTTGACATGCCAATCACGTGTCAGGTATTAAAGATGACCCATTAAAAAAAATCCACGTTATGGATTTTCAACGATCTACTTCTTTCGCACTGTCTAATTGCATTTTTTAAAAATAATTCAGTTTTTTTTTTTCAAAAACACTTAGGTCTACTCTAAAGAACAAATTTGGGTTCTACAGTGGTATATGATGATATCCAGGAAATAATTTGATGGATAATTTGTATATTGGAGATGTGTGGTGTCCATGCGTGATTTGTACAATGCAGGGACTCACAGGTTTTATGAGCTAATTTTGGCTTCAGATCAGCGGCAAAGGCATTTGGATAATATGAGTGGCAGATGTTAGTCTGTTTTTATAGATCTAGTCTCTGTTATGGATACAGGGCACATGCAGAGTCAGACAAAGAGCGGGCTACGAAGGGCTGGAACTAGAAGCACTGAAAATAGGTCAGTTGTTTTTTTTTAATAGCTATTTTCCTGTCAGAAAAATGGATGTGATTGCTCTGGCCATCCATGTTTCCATTCTTTTTACAACAAAAAGAGTAAAAGCACAAACAGAAAACGGTTGCTTTTCAGACACGTCTGTCATCATTCCATGCTGGCCTTGATCAGAGCTCAGCAAGCGACTATAACGGATGAAACTAACAAGCGAATCACGGATGAAATAATTGCTCATTAAAAATGCTCTGTCTCACAATTCTGTCTCAAAGACTTTCCTTCTCAAAAGTCTGGCCATTTCTCCGACTTGTTCTCCTTTAAAAAGCCCTGATGAAGGCCATTGTTGGCCGAAACATGTTGGCTATTTTAACCAGTTCCATTCTGAACTAGCCAAGTTTATTAAAAGCTTTTTAACCAAGAAGAGTGCCTTGGCTATTTTCACAATCTTGTTCCTCTTTCTTTAGCTTGCTGCCCATTTCCCACACCGAGATAAAACAACAGTACATACAAGCGCAACAAGACAAGACGTCAGGTATGATTTCATTAGAAAAGAAAACAACACTGTCTGGAGAGTAGTGTGGCATGCTGGGAAAGGCTTACCTTGGGCAGGATGAACTGTTCCACAGGCTTGTAGCACACCCTGCTCACACAGGTCCCTGGGCTGGCCGTGCCAAACCTGGCCGTGACCACCGCCTCCTGCACACAAGGACACGCACAACAAAAGCCTCAGGGTGAGTGGCTGGCTGATTCCCAAACAGGGGGGTACATGTTCCACTACTAGGGGGTTTGTGAACACACTGCCTGGGGGTACGTGGAAAAAAATGTCATCATCATAAAATGTAGGAGCATAGTCACAGTAGGAAAGAGGAAGTGGTATGGAGCATGAGTGAGGGGGTACTCGTGGCGTGGCATGACAAAAAGCCTATGCAAGGATATGCAAGACAAAAAAAGGTTGGAAAACACTGGTATAAATTCTAAAGATAGCGAGAGGCACCAGAGTATTCAACAAGGCAGACGTGGCATTTAACAATAACACTAGCAAGCCACATTAACTCCCCTCATTCATTACCGTGAACTGCGACCACGGCAGGTGGGCTTGTACAACCTTTTAAGTCGTCACTCGTTTCTCCCCTGCTTCCCGCCGTCGGATTTTCTGGCAAAAACTGGGAAATGAATATGACATTTTGCTCAACTACAAAGTAAACATGCGGTTTGTGAAGGGAGGGGCGAGCTGAGGGTGAACTGTTGATTTTCACACCACCACTGCATGCAAGATAAGCCATCCTTTCTGCGAGCAGCTGTGCAGATTCACTTTTCAAAAAAGACGCAACCCAACTTCTTTTATTCTTTAACTGCCACCCACATTTAAAACCCTTTACAAATGATTCAGGAGCTGCTGTGTGCACAGCATCATCAGTGTTGCCAGATTGGGCTGTTTCCCGATGTTCGTGTGCGGGTAAAAATGGCATTTAGCAGAAAAACCCGCCCAATTTTTCCCACAGAAATCAATAGACTTGGGCGGGATTTTGTGCTTCTAGTCGGGTTTTGAGCATTTTTTTGGGCTGGAAATCATCAGGCACATCTGGCAACCCTGAGCATCATACTGCAGAGCAGCCTTGACTACCATTTCTATTCTTTCAACGAGTACCACTAAGGGGGGGAGGAGGGCTCTCTCTTTCTCTTTCTCTTTCTCTCTCTCTCACTCTCTCTCTCTCTCTCTCTCTCTCTCTCTCTCTCTCTCTCTCTCTCTCTCTCTCTCTCTCTCTCTCTATCTGTCTCTCTCTCTCTCTCTCTCTTTGTCTCTCTCTCTCTGCCTCTGTCTCTGCCTCTGCCTCTGTCTCTCTGTCTCTCTCTCTCTCTCTCTCTCTCTCTCTCTCTCTCTTCTCTCCTCTCCTCTCCTCTCCTCTCCTCTCCTCTCCTGAACCGTAAGGCACACACCATGATGATTGCACACACAGCATGTCCACTTTCCCCGGTTTAAAGGTGCAGTCCTTGAGGATGAAGAAAGTGTATTGATATGTGTCCTTTAAGAAGGACAGTACAAATCACACTGCTACCTTTCTATGCTCCCCCCCTTCTCCTTCATAATCCTGTAAGTTGCCAGTTGGTTTGCCTCCTCGCCTCCTCATTTGCAGTCAGGTTTCTGTAGCCTGAACCTTTGCCTGAACCTTTTTTTGTACAGGCACACAGAACCAATTTCCTTGCAATTCTCACAATCTGATAACACGGGTATTGCACCTTTGCAAAAAGCGTATTCCGCCCGTCGTTCAATTATACACCTTTTCAGTCTCGCTATCTCAGTTTTAAAAATGAAAACAACAAGTTTAGTTTAGTTTCTCTGAACAAAACTGAAGCTGTGCCAACTTAAGTCTGACAAAGACTATCCCCACATACATGCACGCACATCCGCCTGCGCACACTCACACGCACCCAGAGCCAGATTGGTCAGCAAATACATGAATAAATGTCATTACCGTTCATTCTAATGATGACATATTCCAAATGAAAAAGAGTTGTTCCATTACCAAACATAAAATGGTATCTATGTAATATCTGAGAGCAAAACTTGAATTGTATTCATTGGGCGGACCACAAAGCACAGTACAGCCATTCCTTGATGTTGATATGTATTCAAGCCTATTGATAAACTGAGCATCATGACTGCACGTGACTGCACGTTCTCTCTTGAACTGCTCAGCACACATCAAGAACTACTTGCCTTTAAAGTTTTACTGTATTTGGATCAATGAACCCAACTCACAATGGAAGCGTGTGTGGGATTTATGCAATTCCTCAACCTTTATCTAATGCTTACTTTGTGCACAACATCTTACTCTGCAACTTTGACAATGATTTCGATTGTATTCAGTTCTTCAAATCAGTACTACACAGGACTCAGGAGGCTATGGTTTTACTTGAACCATACAGAACATTTGGTACCAATGTCAACATGGTCTATAATGTACCAAATTAATGGACCATGTTGATGCACCAAAATAAAAAAAAATAAAAGTGTGTGTGAATGGTTACACTTTACTTGCCGCCGGCGTCATACGTATGACATAAAAGTGTCATAATAGTGTCAAAATACTGTCATGACATAGTCATGAACGAGTCCTAAACACAATGTCAATGTCATAAACATTTTATGGTCATTGTTAGGCCTGTCTTTATCGTAACCGAATTTCACTTAATGACAAAGTCAATGTTTTTTTATATTGACATAATGTTTATGACACATTCATGACTGCATTATGACAATGTTATAACACTGTTATGTCATGTGTATGACACCGGCGTCAAGTAAAGTGTTACAGTGTGAATTGCTATACAGTATGTGCTCAGGGTTGCCAGATGAGGCTGATGATTTCCAGCCTAAAAAATGCTCAAAACCCGCCTGAAAGCACTAACTCCCACCCAATTCTATTGATTTCTATGGCCAAAAATTAGGCGTTTGGGCGCAAATGCCATTTTTACCCGCAGACGGCCATCCAAAGCAGCCCAATTGGGCGGGAAACCGCCCAATCTGGCAACACTGTATGTGCTTCCTGGGTCCGTGTCTACAGCAGCGCAGCGCTGTGTACACATCTCCCTGCTCTGCAGCCTTGAGGACGATCTCTATTCCATTCTGTTCTTTGAATGACTACTCCGCTACACAGGGGG
Source organism: Engraulis encrasicolus (assembly GCF_034702125.1). NCBI lineage: Eukaryota > Metazoa > Chordata > Actinopteri > Clupeiformes > Engraulidae > Engraulis > Engraulis encrasicolus. The sequence goes on from NC_085880.1 coordinate 4,251,579, forward strand.
GGGGGGGGGGGGGCTATCAGCTGTGCTTTCACTTGAAGCGTACAGCACACAGCAATGCCTACTAATGTCTCACTGTACTGTACTACTCAGTGTTTCATAGGGATCCAAGTCGTGAAGGAAATATTTTACTGTCTCTTAACCAAGGGATGGTGAAATGCAGAAAAGCTTGCAGACCTCAGAGACTACCAACTGTAAAGTGTTTACATGATGCTTTGGATGTCTTGGGGAGCAGCCATAGTCTAGTAGTTAAGGACATTGGCTTTAGATCAGAGGGTTACAAGTTTAAATCCCACCTTTCCGCTCATCTCTCTCCATGGCTTAAAGTGTTACTGTCCCATTTTTGGAAATAAGTTTATTTTACACCTTCCCTTGAGTTAAATAATAGGGTTTTACCGTTCTCCTGTACTGTCAACCGTTTTCTAGTTATGACAGTGCAAATTTTACCTCCAAGCTAACAGTTAACATTGAGTCCTATGAGACCAGTTAGCCGCGAGCTGGTGTCATAGGACTCAATGTTAACTGCTAGCATGGAGGTAAAATTTGCACTGCCATACCTCGAGAACGGTTGAAAGTACAGGAGAACGGTAAAACCCTATTATTTAACGGGAGGTGTAAAATATTTCCATATTTCCAAAAATGGGACAGTAACACTTTAAGTGCACTTAACCCCACACTGCCCCAGAGAATGCAACCGATTTCTTGTTCTTAAAATAACTGTAAGTCACTTTGGATAAAAGCACCAGCTAAATAAAATGCAATAATGTTTTCAAAGCAGAATTCATTTTTATTCAGAATTAAATTAAGTTCCGAGTTCAGGATCAAATGTCATCATGTAAACTCAATGAGTTGTCCAGTTGGATCGTACCTCCTGGCGTCAGCTGTTGGTTAAGACCCCCTGCTGGGTGGCGAGGGCACCACAGCACAGAGGGGGGTTGGTGGGGTGGGGGTCTATTGGCTGTGGCTTCACTTGAAGCATACCACACGCAGCAGTGCCTACTAAAGCCTGGCTCAGACTACTCCTTCAGTTGCAGGACACGTACTGCCAGCAGGGGGGTGGCGGCAGATCACATACCCAAACAGCCACCACGCCCCCCTCTTTAGAGCTGAAGCGACCTGTTACAGCGCTCAACGTATACTTCTACCAGGCTGAATTGTCCGTAATCTGCCCCCCCCCCCCCCCCCGACAGTACGTGTCCTGCAACTGAAGGAGTCTAAACAGACCTTAATGCCTCAACTGGGGGTGCATTTCTGGAAAGCGTAGTTGTTAGCAGTTAGCAACTTCGGTAGTTGCCAATGGGAAATTGCATTGCAACCAACAAAGTATCTAACATAGTTATCAACTGCGCTTTCTAGAAATGCACCCCTGCACTGTACTGTACTGTACCTCCTGGTCCACTTGAAAGAGCCTGACGGTCACGTTGCCTCGGAACTCCTGGCGGGGGCTGTTGGTGAAGACCCCCAGCTGCGTGATGACCACGGGGTGCAGCACCTTGAAGTCCAGGCTGACCGACGAGATGTCCGCCGCCAGGGTCAGCGCCGAGGCCTCGGGCACGCTGAGTATGGCCATCTCCTCTCCCACCGCTGAGGAGAACGCATGCAGGAACACATACATACATACATACATAAATACATACATACATACATAAATGCATACATACATTCAACATTCATTTTGTATACAAGCCAAGTCATGTCATTTTGTTTTATTTCCATAGCACATTTAAACACAATAACCAAAGAGATTGATGGACACTGGTAAACACTGTACTTTGTAAGGAATACCGTTTTCAGATGATGTTTTGTGTATAATGAGCTTTGTTGCAAAATGACGCATATCCAATGAAAAGATAAAAAACACTATTTGAGGCACTCCTTACTAAAGTTTAAAAAGCCTTTATTAAATACTGGCTACATGCCTACCCGTTTCGACCCATTGTCTTCATCAGGGCATGCCAAACAATTGCAGGTGAAAGGTATATCAGGTAAGGAGGTAGAGCTAGGTCACATGACACAGAAAGCCCGCCCCTCCCCAACCACTCAAGGTAAATACAAACAACCATTTATCAAAGTGTCTCCCACAACCAAAACAAATAATTAAAAACAGTATTTCATTATCTCAATCTACCATCTTTTTCATCCCACAGTCCGATTCTTAAGTTCATTCAAAGTTAAAAAAAAAAAAAAAAAAAAGAGATATTTACAAAAACGCATGACGCATATCCATTTTGGAACATTTTGGGAAATGTATATTTTTGTATTGGGCACTCCATTGCACTGTACATCAATGTGCCTTTTACATAGGTTTAAAACATATAGTCGATTCCAGAATAATTCAATGCAAAAGTCAAAAATGGTGGATACGTCGTTTTGCAATAAAACTCTTCCATATAGTTTGCACACTGTCCTTTAACATTTCACATCCGTCACATTATTGCCTCATACTTCTATTTTGCAAACATAACTTTTCCTGCCAACCCCATCTTTTGCAAAATTGACACGCTCTTATTACCATTGTGTTATATTAGCATAACGTTATTACTACAGTGCGTACTATGTTGTTATGGCGTTTCGCATTATGAGCCCCACAATGACATGTCGTTCATAGAGCGCCATTCAATTCATGCACTGCTGGTAAGTGGCTCCGTGACCGCCAAGAAAGTCTCTCTCAGTCGAGCGCAGCAGCGAGTGAATGAGAGCTCGATGGAAAGAGCACGCCGCCCACACCAACCCACACACACACAGGCGCGCGCGCACACACACACACACACACACACACACACACACACACACACACACACACACACACACACACACACACACACACACACACACACACACACACACACACACACACACACACACACACACACACACACACACACACACCCTCCTTCCCTCCCCTTCAATATCTCTGGCACGCCCCACTCTCCCCTCCTCTCCCCTTCTCTCATCTCCTCTCCTCTCCTCTCCTCTCCTCTCCTCTCCACCAGCATCCTATCATAAGGATTATTCCGCTGACAAGCACTTTTGCCACGTAGTGGGGATTACAAGACAGCCGTATGTGTTTCTGTGTGTGTGTGTGTTTGTGTGTGTGTGTGTGTGTGTGTGTGTGTGTGTGTGTGTGTGTGTGTGTGTGTGTGTGTGTGTGTGGTGTGGGGAATGATACGTCTGTTGCTACTGGAGAGTCAAGAATCAAGAAAAAATATTGAGACAGGAGGAAAGATAACGACACACAGAAGGGTGATGCGAAAGGGGGAAAAGGAAAAAGGGGGGGGGGGGGGGGGGGTGACAGGACGGAGATCTCACACAGATGCATTTCCAGCATGGCGTGCCTCTAAATAACCAGGATTGTCAGCAGTTTGGAGCAGAATCCTGATGGGGATGAGAGGAGGAGTTAGTGAGATGTGGGTTGAGGGGTGTGTGTTAGAGAAGTGTGTGTGTGTCTGTCTGTTAGAGAAGTGTGTGTGTGTGTGTGTGGGGGGTGGGGGGGGTTGATTAGTGTACATGGGTGTTTGGTGTGCGTGTGTGTGTGTGTGTGTGGGGGGGGGGGATCCATTGTGTGTGTGTGTGTGTGTGTGTGTGTGTGTGTGTGTGTGTGTGTGTGTGTGTGTGTGTGTGTGTGTGTGTGTTGGGATGGGTGTGTGTGTGATGGGATGGGTGTGTGTGTGTGTGTGTGTGTGTGTGTGTGATGGGATGGGTGTGTGTATGGGGGTGTGTGCCTGCCGTCTGCCGTCTGGCGTGGGGTGGGCTGGCGTGGGGTAGCGTACAGTACAGCACATGCATGCACAGTCTCCAGCTCCATCCTCAGTGCTGGGCAGTGGTGGGTGGGGGAGCACTTAATTGGAAAAGAGCCGTTTATTACCCAGGAGATCAATAAGATGTACGAGGCAGTTAACAGAAATGGGAGAAATAGAGCCTCTCATTCCAGCGTCGTACCACTGGAGAGAGCCAGTTGCGTTCCTCCTTTACCCCAAACGCTGTCGACAAAAGCCAATTAAGAGCTAGGGAGGCTGGGCATATCAAATAAGTGTTTTTTTTCTTCACCTGATCATTTTTTTCCCCCACCGGCAGCGACAGCAGAGATGGAGGAGCTTTTAGCGTCGCGTGCAATGAACACCCGCAAAGGGAGCAGGCAAATGAACGCACCCATGTCGCTCTGCCGTTAAAATCAGTGGGGCGAGAATGCACACTAAATCCTTTCCCCCCGCTTCCATTATGAACGGAAAATGTCTCATTCGTCTCGCAGTCAGTCTATCTAGACAAAGACATCATTTCATCATCCGCACAACCAAAGCAAACAAAAAAACATCTACAGTGCAATCAAGCCCACAAATACTTAAAACACCAACTGTGTTTAAAACACAGTTTATTTCAAACAAAAGTGGTTCAGTATACCCCCTCTCCTCCTCCTACACACACACACACACACACACACACCCCCACACACACACACCCCCACACACACACACACACACACACACACACACACACACACACACACACACACACACACACACACACACACACACACACACACACACACACACACACACACACACACACACACACACACACCAACTTTCAGCAAAGCAACCCTGAATGCCCTGTGAGCCATTAGCATGGCTACCGTTGGGAAATGCTGGGGCTGAACAGAAGTGACTGCAAAGTCAAGACTTGGCCTTGGCGCCCTCTTTTCCACAACACATTTCACAGCTTCGGTGAGCCCTAAAAACATACAATAAAAAAAAACCTCTTTAGCGGGCAAACAGGAGAACCTCCCAGCCCTTAAACTGTGAAACAAAGAACAGTGAGAGAGAGAGGTGGGGAGAGAGACACCAAATACAGGGAAAAGAAAGTGGAGGAAAAAGTGGAATGCAACACAAACAAGTTTTCAAAGTACATTTTTGAGTAGCTGGATATTTAAGCAGAGAAACACTTTCAGAGAAATTGCATCGCAGGCGGCACCCAGCCTAGCGCAAGTCTCATTACTAACTTCTCGAAATCAAGCTGCTAGCAATTTAGATCAGCCGTCTCACAGTAGAAAAATTACGCTAATTCTTGCCTTCTCTAATTTGCATTGGTACATTGCTATTTCTACAGTGCCTTGTTCACAATGCGCTGGCTGCACTGCAAAATGAATCATGTGTGCTGCCGAGTCCTATGTAGGTCACAAGTCACAACCCCATGAGCAGACGGCGCCACGGCCCGTGACATCAAGATTTGTGCTGTTTCACAGGTGTGGCGCACAATGTGCAATATGCATTGTGGTGCAAAATAATTATGACAATTTCATTACTGCATGAATGAGTCTGGATCTTACATTTCAACGAACCAAGCACACCTCAGCTTACACAACCTGTGGAGTCACTAGAATCTTCATGAAAAAAAAAACAAGGTGGAGGAACTACCAAATACCAGAGAGAGAGAGAGAGAGAGAGAGAGAGAGAGAGAGAGAGAGAGAGAGAGAGAGAGAGAGAGAGATTGGATTTATTTTCCCAAGATTGTCTTTTGATGCATCAGTGTATAGTCTGGAGCTGTGTGTGCGAGTGCGTGAGCAAGTGCTGTGTGCCCTGGCGGTTGGTCGGACATACTGTACCTTTCTCTGTGAGGTTCAGGAGGGAGCAGGAGTAAGGGTCCTCCCTGTCCTCCTCCGGAATCAGACAGCCATGCTGACCAATGATAAACTTCACCTGCACACTACAGTTCAAGACGCACGCACGCAAGCACACGCACACACACACACACACACCAACAAAAGATACATTGAACCAGTTCAGTACCAAATAATTTGCCACAGCCCCAAATAGTTGGCATCAAAGACTGCATCTCCAACTGCAATCCATGCATTCTTTCCTTCCAGTGTTATCTTTCTAAAGTTAGATCTGTGTTATAATTTTGTTAAAGCTGTGAGGTAGAAGTACAGAAGATGCTGGGGACATTCCATTTTGATGAATATTAATATTATTATTATTATTATACCATTGTGGTAACCTCCCTCCACAGATTTGAAAATGCAACTGAGAGATCCATGTGTGGGAGAAAAATGTAATATCAAGTTGGCGTTCAATAGGGATGTTTTTTTTCTAAATGTCTTTCTAAATGAACAGAGAGGTAGTGGTCGCTACTGTTTTTAAAAACAAAACAAAAAAAACAAAGAAGTGGCTATAGTATGATCTATGGCAGTCACACACATGATGCACATGCCATTGAAGGGCGAGCGCGCTCCAGTGCCGAAATGGCAAGAGATGGCGCATAGGTACATACCGCTTGTGGAAGTGAGGATGCTCCTTGAGATAACCAAACCAAGTGTTCCTTATTGCCTGCCTGAGGTCATAGTGATGCCGGGCGGATAAGACTCCCACCAACACCTCATGAGTCGAAGCCTCATCTGACAGACACACACACACACACACACACATCAGATGCGATGATAAAGACATGTTCCGTTGCGAGCATCCCCGTGCAGTTAATCCAAAATCTCGCCTCAAAGTTGATATTGCATTATCAACTCTAAATTGCTCAGCTTGCATTAAGAAGTTATGCTTGTAGCTGGTAACGGACAGATGCGCAAGGCTGGTCTTCTGCGTAAATTTGGTGAGCACTGCTGTCAGAAGTAATAGTATTACGCACAGTTTAGAAGACATTTAATTGCAGAACTAGGAACTTGATGTCGTCTAGATGTTAACAGGCGCACCCTTCAGACAATTGAAAGGCTTATGTAGTCGTTAAGAAAACGAAGATTAATGTATTTGGCCATTTATTAAGAGCGCGCATTAATTGCCCTACGCTTTTACGAGGACTCGCAACGACGCTGATTGCGCCAAGAAACATATCATGTATTCTTCAGATATTAATTGCCCTGATTGTTTATTGCACACTCCAACGGTCTTTATTTGCACTGCTAAAGATTTCAAAAGCCGAAAGCAGTTTTCGACTTGTTTCTCCAATATCTGCACCGTCGCCAGATATCGCTCCAGCGCGCAACACAGACGCCACCGCCGTTCCCCACTAACACTGTTACGATGGGTTATTTAAAGTTAAGAAACTGATGAACTGTAAACTGTACCTGAAACCTTGAAATCCAACAAGAAAGCGGCTCTGTCTGTCACCAGCAAGATATGAACCACAACCGCGACAACACACGGAAGCAAGAACAACCCCAGGCTTCGCATGGACGGATTCCTTCAGAAAAACTGACGCTTTTAACGGGTTGAGAGCAGTATGCTGTAGAATGACTGCATCGCATTCCTCCAGATTTCGATACATTTCGAATGTGACTACTTCATGTCTGCTCCTGAAAGCGATGAGGGTTGATGACGATTTGCGCCCACCCAATGATCTTGAAGAGGCGTGGTCTACGCCGCCTTCTGGGAAATGAAGTGTTTCAAGATATGACAATATTACCCCTCTGTTATTCATATTTGTGGACATATCACTCACGGGAGACAACTGTTTGAAGAGAACTCCCTATTATTCTTGATTACTTAACCAAAAAAAGTAATATAAATGAGGAAAATGCTTAACTACCCAGCATTTTACCTTATTGCTATTTCAATTTAAAAAATAATAATAATGCAAAATAAAACAAAGCAAAGCAAAACAACACTGCATTGTGGTGATAAAATAAGAACATGTATAGTTAAAATAGTTGAAGTTCAAATTTCATAGAATTTTCTGTATTTAACATTCTGCATGGGTGGACTTCTTTCCACCACAAGGTGTCTCTATTGTCGAACCATTTAGTGGCATAGGCAACATTTAACTGCACAGTGCACCAACTTGTCTTGCATTTATTCATCATTTCTTGTCAATGTCTGTAGTTCCAGTCATGATACTTACTTAAGCAAGAAAAAGCATGTCTTTAATGATTCATTTATTATTTTACAGCTGCACACTCTACACATCCAGACTTCTACAAGAGAACAGTGCAGAGAAGCACCAATAAAACCATATACTCAAAAGGCAAAGTGTTTTTCATCATCACAAAGTTTCTTCATCTTCTAAGATCATTAACAGGGTTTCAGTTACATGCAAATCACGGTTCCCAATATATAAAGGTTAACATGTCTCAATAAGGAAATCAACTCACTAGCTCGGGATTATCGAGACGGATGGTAGTCGCCTCAGAAGTCTTTGCCGAGACACTGCACTGGGTCTCCAGCTTAGTTTGTGATTCAGGCAGGCACCATTCACTTTCACTCACCACCCCATTGACTTGGGTACGGCCAGTTCTGAGGGCTATGTTGCTGTTTTAACTTTGAAAGGTATGAAAAGAAAATGTATATAGATACAAATCAAAGAAAGATATCAAATGTCAAGCAAAGGCATTTGTGAGATCCTCCCAAATGGTATATTCTGAAGTGAAAAAGAAAAAAAAAAATGCGGAGCAACACTGTCATTCTCTACTGAATGTACTGTATACTTTAAATGAGTCAAACATAATTACAGAAGAAATTACTGAAACACTGGAACGGATCACAGGTGATACACATCATCCTCAATGATGTGCATTACATACACACGAGTAAGAATAGATTAAAACTTATTTTGTAAGAATTAAGGAGGCCTAGGCAAAATTACAATGGGCGTAAATGAAATAACTATCATTGTATCATTGTGCTTATTTTTAAATAACATTTTAAGTTTTAAGTTGTTTTGTTTCCTCAAAGAGACTGTGAAGTTACAGTGTACAAGGATACGCTGTTATCACAGTACTTGGCACTGATTGCACTATAGTCCAGTGTCTTCTGGGGAGAGAGAGAGAGAGAGAGAGAGAGAGAGAGAGAGAGAGAGAGAGGGGAGGAGGATGAGAAAGCATGGTTTGGCTTTACAAAGGCCTCACACCCGCCTCATTTCAGATCAGTTCAGGACAGGCAGAAAAAAGAAGAAAATTATTAAAATAAAATGCAAAACTGAATCCAGCCATTATGGAGAATGTGCCCAATACTGTAAGGCAGCAGAGAAAGTGAACAAAGGTGTGTGTGTGTGGATGTGTGTGTGTATGCGTGCATGCAAGATGGAGATTAACAATGGATTGTAAAATTATCATTTTATGTCATTGTTTTAACGCAGGGCCACTCTGTGTGCGTGTGTGTCTGGGTGTGTGTGCATGCGTGTGCACATGATATAGGACTTTACAATGAACTGTAAAAGTATCATTTGATGTCAGTGTTGTATTGTGAGGACGGCCATCACAGAGGCATTCTGGGCCCATATGGCTGTGATGTTGGCGGGCCCCACCATATTGAGCAGTCATGGATAAGTGGTTAGGGTGTCAGACTTGTAGCCCAGTGCTCTCTCCCAGTGCTCTCCCCCATCATCCTCCATGACTGAGGTACCCTGAGTACCCATGGTACCACCCTGCTGCACTACTCCCTTTCGGGCGCCATTGGAAGCGGCCCCTTTGCACGGGTGTGGCATAAATGCAATTTCGTTGTGTGCAGTGTTCAGTGGAGTGCTGTGTCACAATGACAACAGGAGATGGAGTTTCCCAGTTGGGCTTTCACTTCACTATTATTGGTGAATGAGGTGGGGTGTGGACTGGATCCTGCATGGCGAAATGTGACCCATGCCCAAAGAGAGTAAACAGGAAGAAGAATCATACGGCAGAAAATGTCTGGACAATGAGGAAGTAGGACTGTGGTCTCCAATTATTTCCCCCCAAGGGCCAAATAACGTGTGATGAGGCTGAGGACCAAACAACTTGCCTGACTGTATGGCAACAGATAGGACACATAGAGGTAACACTTTACTTGACGACGGTGTCATAAGCATGTCATAATAGTGTCATGGCACAGTTATGCATGTGTCACAAACATTATGTCAATGTCAAACATTTTTTGACTGTTGGCCTTAAGTGACATTCGGTTATGGCAAAAACAACCTTTACTTACTGTAAGGCCAACAGTCATAAAATGTTTATGACACTGACATAATGTTTATGACTTATCTGTAACTGTGTCATGATATTATTATGACACTGTAATGACATGCTTATGACACCCGTGTCAAGTAACGTGTTACCCACATATACTATGTTCTCATTTGTTCCAATGGGCCAAATGATTTCCATGCCTGAGCCGGATCTAGGGGTGTAAATCACAGTCTCCATGACAATATGATACGATATTGATTTCTTAAAGCGGGGATTTGATTATTTTCGATACTTCAGAATTCCCTACGATACCATACGATTCGATTTGATTTGCTTGTTTCCAATTATTTTTCCACTTCTATTATGTTATGGAGCTAGGGCATTGGACAGGGGCCAGCGATTAGATTATTTTCGATAATTAAGAATACCCCACGATACGATCCCATTCGATTAAATCCTCATCCGTAGGATCGATGCATCCATACATTTCGATTATTATTTACACCCCTAGTCGGATCTGGCCTACCGAAGTAGCCTCTGGAAGGCAGCATGGTGGACGAGGAAGTGACTGTGGGTTGAACATGTTTTGGATGTAGCCCCATAATGCATGCCATTCCATCAACGCTACACCGCTTTGCCAGTGAACAGGGCGTCTAATAATGCATTACGACTTGGTTGCTGCCATTCTGGTAACATCTCATTTATAACAGGGGGCCGTGTCTTACAGGGTCAAACGAGGCCAGCGAAGGCATTGGAAGTGCATTGTGGGTGGGTGGGAGTGGCTGTGAGTTCTAGCTGTGGTTCAAGGAGGATGTCCAGTTGGTAATGTTAAGTTTGTGAACAGCTGTTGGTCACCGTTCAATGGGGGCTAATTAATGACCGTGGTAAAAAAAAAAATCCAGTCTCCACTCTGTGACCTGTTCCACACTCCAGACCCTCCCATGTTCCCATTACAATTGAACGTTTAAAAAAAAAAAATGACAGTGGGCGGAGGTTTACTCTGACATGGCATCTGTGGCCGAACTGCACATTTCTGCCGTAAGTGAGCCTTCTCCCTGTTTACTGTCTTTGTCCATGTCTATCCAGCTTATTATCTACCAATTCTTGGTGGTGCAGAAGAGTCAGGGCAGAGCATGGACAGGGCACGGAATTATCTGAAACGGGCGGCACTTAAGCCACACCCCTTCTGCTCAGGCCCAAGAGACCTAAGCACTGATCTCCACAAAACACACAAGCACGGACGATAGAGCCTTTCGAGAACAGAGAACAGTGGTTAGGTCCCATGGGGTTGACAGGAAGAGGTGTGACTTGGGCTCTCTCTGTCTTGCACAGAAACCCCACATCCCTCCCAATGAAACAAACACATGGACAGAGATACTGTAAAGCCTGATATATACTCTGCAAATGAGAGGGTTATGGACACATGTGGAATGTTTCGCACGTGATAACCGATGACAAAATACATGTTGAGGCGTAGCATGTACAAACAGAATTACATACTTGTTCACCAAGCGTAAGGTATGAATGGGGCTTTACACGCTTGGCCAGAACTGGAGGGCTGAATGTGTGCAAGCAATCACCACCACTCCTATAATATAACTAAGCCACCCCTTGTTCAAATTTACATAGCAAAAAGTCATCCTTTTATATAGAAAGCTTACAATTAAATAAATCACTTGGGCAGCCAAATTGCCATGTGAAGCAACCAAGCTATGCCCTAAAGATGCAGTATCCAAGAGATTTTACAGTATAATACATAATTATAAAATAAGGACCCTAACCCGAACCCATTTCAACCTATTAATTGATTACACGTGGGAAATTCTACTAAAAACACTTTTCAAAGACAGACATCTGTCCAATTGCTATTGGCACCTGCATTACTTCCCAGTATATAATCAGTTCTTTAATACCTGACCATCTCATTCATTTTTCTTTTCTCATAAGGCAAATAGTAAAATATAATATTGCCATTGATATTCTTGGTGAATTTGTGACCAAATGTTATTTGCCAGTGTTGGAACTAATGTCTGACAATGGGGAAAATATTTCTGCTGTGTATGCAAAAAAACAACAGTCGGGGAAGGCCTTCAGGTAATTCTTCCCTCCCAAAAAATGCAAGTTTGATTAAACTGTACCAGGTGCACCAACACATGAATGGGAGTGTTTGGTATGCATTTTGTGTTTTTTTCCTGAGGCATGTACATGTCTAACAAACAATCAGAAGGGGGAGAAAACAAGGAAATGAATGAGAAAAGGTCTCTCGTTTTCCTAAGCAGAGAACAAACAAGGCGGCGGTTCTCTAAACACAAAGCAATAATACACTTAATAAAGGTGTGGCATGAAGTGCATTACTGTCAATAAACCAAAAACAAACAAAAAATGCTTCTGCACTCATGATAACGATGGAATTCTGATGAAAAGCTTTCTTTGATGAATGCACAATGAATGCACTTTGTTCTTTCTCTGTTTGTATGCATTTGCTTGCATGGTTGCATTGGACAAAGGCATAAGAAACCACCCCTCTCCTCACACCACAACGTTATCAACATGCATAGACAAAACAGGAACCATTGTTCACTCTTGGCTTTCAGGTGTCATTACTGAAGGTGCAGAAGCATTTTCATGATTCACAAAAAAGCAAACAGTCATAGAAACAAAAAAAAACAAAACAAAACAAAAAAACAGAAAAACACTGACTGCACCTTTGACTACACGAGGCATTAGAAACTGTAGAAGAGGGGGGGTTGGCCAGGTCCATAGCGGATCCCCCCCCCCCATCCCCATTCCCACCACCACACCATCACCACCACCACCCCCCACCCCACCAAACTCTCTCACCCCACACCAACCCCCCACCCTAACATCCCACCCTCCACCCCCCTGCCACCTTGCAACCACCGTATCCAAGGTAACCAGAGGCTGACCCAGCCAAGCCAAAGCCGTGCCCCTATAGGTTGGGGGGCGGCAGACCCGACTCGGGCAGATCAAAAGCCAGCCAATCAGCCAGCCAGCAGGACGCTGGCTGCAGTGGCAGCAGCAGCAGCCACAACAAAAGGTGATAGTTAGTTAATTAGGTATTTAGTCCTTCCTCCGGATGGGTGGAGCAGGTTGCGTATGAGTGCGCGTGCGCCTGCCATGGGCATTGGCGTTGGCAGCGCCCCCGGGCCGCCCTCAGAGGATGGTGCAGAAGAACTTCTTCTCCCGGAAGGGATTCTCCGAGGCGGGCACGGGCACGATGAGCGGGTCCTCGCGGATGTGGGCATCGCAGTACGCCATGAGGTCCGCGGCCGCCTTGGACACCTGTGGGAATGACGGTAGAGTGCACACACATGCACGCACACACGCGCACACACACACACACACACACACACAGATAGAGCGAGAGAGCGCGCGAGAGAGAGAGAGACAGACAGACACAGAGAGAGAAGGGTGTGTTATGTGTATGTTGGTTTGCAGGCAGACTGTTGAAGCTGAAATGGATGACTTGAAATGTACACCATTACATTTTGACCCGAATACTCAATTACACTGGAACCAGGTGTGAGTACCAAGGAAATTTAGACTGATAGAGGCAAAATGACATGCACAATAGTAAAACAATCTGCTGTAAATCAAAGGAAATTATGCAGAATTGTGCAGTGAACATTTGAACATTTTCACCATTTCACATTCCCCCCCCCATCTTGGATCAATGTTTTGGATGATGGCTGGTGCCAAGCAAGAGACAGAGGCCAAGGGGGACGATATTCAAGAAAAATATTTTTTCAGATAAAGGCTGATTAAAACTAACAATGTACTGTACTTCTACTCAAATTACATTTTAAGTGACATACTTTTTACTTGAGTACATACTATGAAGAGTTTTGACAGAGATTTTTGACATTTGCACTTTAGTACTGAGAATGAGGAGATCCTATCACCTATGTGTGAATTCTTGCCATTCAAATATTTTGAGAACATACTTTTTCAACCATATAAAATGCCTTTTGCAATGGAATACCCAATACAAAAATGTCAATTTCCCAACATTCTACAAAATGGAGATACTCCGTTTTGCAAATAAACTCTTCATATGTAGATGATTGCTTTTACTTTTCACTTTAACAGTTTTCAGCAAAGTGAAGATACTTTTAATTGAGTACATTTTTCTGCACTTTTTCCACTTCTGCCTATCGCCAGTGCTCTCCTTTTGTGAAGCACTTACAGATTGACTTGCAACAAGCAATATGCACCAACCTTGCTGTGTGGCAGCAAAGTGATCGTGTGAGAGAGCATGAGTGTTCATGTGCATCCATGCATGGCAGCGCTCTGATAATGTGTTTATGACACCCCTAATGGTTTATAGCATCCCTGATGTTCATACGCGGAGCCAATAGACAGGTGCTGCACCTTAATGCTACTATGTGGGACATTGGTGTAAGGGTAATGCATGCAGAAATCAACTACACTACTGTGCACACCAAAGGAACACGAAGAAGCAGTCCTACTTACTTCGTAACACTTCTATGTGTCAGGCTTTATGATACTATATGGGAGATTGGTGTAAGGGTAATGCATGCAGAAATCAACTACACTACTGTGCACACCAAAGGAACATGAAGAAGCAGTCCTATTTACTTCGTAACACTTCTATGTGTCAGGCTTTATATATGTGGCTTCGATAGAGTAACAGGGCTTGACATTAACATTTTGCTCACTTGACATCAACTTTTCTTCACCGTGATACATCTAAGCTTTGAAAATGAAGTGATAAATCAACACAATCACTGCTATGAACATTATTATTATACTATGAACATAGTGTGTTAAATGAAATGATCTTTCTTGAACCTAAATATAACACAAGGGGTTGGATATATTCTACTGAGATATGTCATAACCAAGAATAAGTCACCTGCCAAAGTGGCTAGTGAGACAAAAATTGTTATTAGCCACGGTCAATTTTCACCCATTTTTGGCCGGTTTGCAGGTGCCAATGTCAAGCCCTGCATACAACATACTGTATGCTTAGGCTATCTAAATGGTTTCTGATGGTGGACAGCGTGCATGCCCTCACAAATAAATGTGATAAATGTCTACCACATGAGCACAAAATGGCGCAAATGTCACCTACAGTGCCTTTAACGCAAGTCAGACCATGACATACAATGTCCATAACCTCTTAGAAAGCACACGACCTATGCTTCAACCTCTTTCTCCGTTTGCGATCAAAGCCACGTCTGCAAATTTGGTTAGCACTGACATTTGTCACTCTGTGACATGTTCTCAAACAAACTCTTAGGTTACGACTGGCAAATGGGGTAACTAAAGGTAAAAAACTCCACAGCTGGCAAAATTCATCTCTGCATCAGCAGTAACAGTCACCCTGTCTGTGTGGCGCAGCCAAGGTTTTCTGCACCTGTGAGTGTCAGAACCATATTTCACCTCTGAGAGAAATGGAATTCTGTCTATGGGAAATATGATTGGTGGGTTGGAATAAAGAATGCGGAAAGACTGAAAGGCATCTGGGACTGCAGACACAGTAGATTCCTGCATGTGCTTTTCTGTCCATCTTGTTATCAATTTAAAGGCCTATGTTTTACTAGGCCGTTTTTATAACCCCAGGTGTGGGCATATAAAAATACATCACATCACATTACATTAAGAAGAACTATAATTTGATAAAAACTTCAACGTGGCTTTGTATGGCTGATGGATGTGTTTGAAGAAAGTAGTGAGTTCACTGGGAGACGTCTGGGGGTATAAAGACTCAGCCAATATACTGAGACAATATAAACTCTGAGACAATACCAAGACAATATAAAGTCTTAAATTAAATTCATCTCCTCTAATAAAATAACTGCTTTTAAAAACAGTCTTGTTTGGCTGTAAGCAACATTCGCGGTGCAGAAAAAGCTCAAGTGACTCGGGCAGCAATGACATCATCTAATACTCTTTCAGCTATCTCTAAGCCTATATACGGTGCAGTAGATGTAATGGATTTCAACTGGCAGAGTTTGGCGGTAGAACATAAGTAAAACTCCCTCACAAAGCCTAATAGTACAGTATCAGTAGCCTGAGCTATCGGTCTGGTCCTTTAGCTCAGTGGTATGGTACTGTGCCTCCCATGCCCAACTAGAGCGTGAACTGGAAGGTCGCGGGTTCGAGCCCTGAGTGACGAACAAGCGAAAGTTGATCTCGGCCGTGACCTGGTGCCGTGACCTGGATGGGACTGAGATTTAGGGGGGTGAATCTAAAGATGCCACCTAGCAGAGTTTGGCGGAAGAAAGTTGGTAAACCTCCCTGCGGAAGCCTCATACAGCATCTGTAGCGCTGAGCCATCGGTTTGGACTTCTAGCTCAGTGGTATCGTATCGTGCCTCCTATTCCAAACTGGTTGCAGGTTCGAGACCTGGGTGGCGAACTAGCGTAAGTTCACCTCAAATACATAGAGACAGTAAAGTTTCTGAAACTTTTCATTGTTAGGAAGGTCTACATTTTGTCTTTGCCTCAAGTTTTTATTTCTTTCCTTTACCCTGCATTTGTTCAGCCAAGAACATATTCCTTTATCCTTGAGAGGCTAGTGAATAAAACTGATTACACGGAAATTACTATGGACTATTCCATTCCAGTTGGTGGTCTATTAATTTTGACATTGTGACAGGGCACAGTGGTATACTGTACTTAAGAGAAAACAAAGTATGCTGTATCATTGGTTGCTAACAGTGTATTGATTTAAAGCAATAGTAGCTATTGAGCATTGATTACAGTTATATTAATGGGAACTTTGCTAATGTCCATGAAATATAAAACACTATCTCTATCTCTTTCTATGTCCTCTCTCTCTCTCACATGCACACGCACGCACGCACGCACGCACGCACGCACGCACGCACGCACGCACGCACACACACACACACACACACACACACCTAACAAACTGCAATACACATTCCTTATAAATTCCTTATTTGATGATTTGTTTTGTGGGAACACACCATTTAGCCTTTTGCTTAAAAACAACCAACAAATAGACATGTATTGTTTACGGCAGAGGAGAGCACGAGATGAGAGGGAGGCAGAGGGTTGATCATGGGGCATGGCTGGAGCACAGCGCAGCACACACACTGGCTGATCACGGCCAGATGGAGAGCCTGGGGGCACAGGCATTGTGATAACACTGCACAGCACTAAAGACAGTCATTAGGCCAAGCACGGCCTTCCCAGTTGCAGGCAAACATGTACACACACGCACAGATAAAGACACCCATTACAGACCCAATGACACAGAAAACACACAAACTCACAATCACCCCCCTGTGGATACGCAAGACACAGACGGACGTAGAGCCATACCCATCTTGGAAGCACACACAGCCACCCGCAGACGGTCAGATCACGACCCATCTTAACAAATACACACACATAATAAAAATGGGTATACAATACAGAGAGAGAGAGAGACAGAGAGAGAGAGAGAGAGAGAGAGAGAGAGAGGGAGAGGGAGAGAGAAGGAGAGAGAGGGAGAGAGGGAGAGAGAACCAGAGACAGAGACACACAGAGAGAGTCATGGTGATCTTTTATTTCCTTAATGTTCATGCCATCCTTCTCCAAGGAGTGTCACCCAACATGCTTTCCTCTCACCTTCCTGTTCCCTGCTCTTCTCTCTCCTTCTCTCATCTGAGCTCTCATTCCTATCCTCTCCTATCCATGCCTCAACCCTCACCTCCTCTCTTCTCTTCACTCATCGCTTCTCCATTCCTCTCCACTCATCTCCCCTCTTCTGTTCTCTTCTCTTCTCTTCTCTTCTCTTCTCTTCTCTTCTCTTCTCCATTCCTCTCCACTCATCTCCCCTCTTCTCTTCTCTTCTCTTCTCCAATCCTCTCCACTCATCTCCCATCTACTCCTCTCCTCTCCTCTCTCATCTCTTCACAATTCCTCTCCATTCATCTACCCTCCCCTCCTCTCGTCTCCTGTCTGTGCACATCCAGGATGTTTCAGTGTCTTTCGATTAAAACACTGACCATCACTACTCCGATCACGTCCAGCGTCAGTGCACACACGAGATGGGACATCAATCACCTGGTAATTTGGTTACAAAGCCCGAGAGGGACTGAGACACCAGAAACGGAATAAAGAAAAGACAGAGACCAACCCTTAGTCCCAACCCCAGAGTAAGTTGCATCAACCTCCCCTTCCTCTGCCCCACCCAAAACCTCTCAACCTCTGAAACAGGCCATGGCGATGCTTTGGTTTTCAATTAGTTCCGTTGCCACTCAAATAAACCCAATGTGAAAGCCAGAGCTTCCTACTATTACTCCTTTTTAATGGCGTGAGTAAAGCCTTCACTACACTGATTTTTATTGAATCCGCTTTAGTCAAATGATTTAACGGTGTTAGGCAATTATCAGAATCGGATTATTAGATTACCCCATCAGTGCACCCTTAGTTTTTAGAGTTACAGATTATTTTGACTTTGAATCATATTCATGCCTGTTAAATGGCTGCACATTTTACTCTAGTAAACGGTGAGTGATCCTGTCTTGCTGTTGCTCCTGGACTTGCAAAATATTGGAAGACCTAGACACAGTAGTAACCTCACAAATTTATAGTACATTAAATCGGGAAATGTTGAGAATGAGCTTATGGTACACAGTGTATGTGTTCAATGCCAATGTACAGTATGTGAATCATTTAAAGGTGCACTGTGTAGGATGTGGCCAGAGTAGGTATTGCAACTTCACCTGGTTCTCAAGCAGAGAGATGTTTCTCACAAAGTTGAACGAAGATGCACGAAGCACGAAGGGTCTGCGTGAGAGCCAGGCTCATTGCAACTACCCTGTTCATTGAAACGGTGCTGCTTATTGCCAAATATGATCTTTTCATGAATATTGACAAAGTAATAAACCAATATTTACTACTGTGACCAAAGTATAGCAATTTTCGCTACAAAAAATGGCTATTTTTTGAAATTCAATATGGCGTACCACGGAGAAGATCCCCCTTTTCATGTATGAAAAGGGCAATTTTCCCAGTCATACTGAATACTTAGAATTTGATGCTGGTGGTAAGTATATGTTAAAAACGTAACACTTGTGAATAGGCAGCATGAATTTTGGAAATTAACTACTATAAATATTACACCTTCAAAGAGGATTTTCCTTAATGAAACAAAACGTAGTAAATGTAGGCCTTATGGGTAGGGAGGGAGCAGGTCTCAGGACAGGGAGGATGCAGCTTTGAGCTCTGTACTGTACCGGTGGGCAGGGTTGAACTGGAACAAAATGTCAGATCGGGCATTTTCAGACAAGAACGGATCGCCAGGCATTGAACAACAATGAAGCCCGTGACAATATTTTTAGTCAGCTCTTACAGGCTATTTTAACCACAGCAGCCAAAACGAATATTCAAATCTGAAATTGGAGAGGTCTGCTGTGGTAGCACGGACCCATGTGGACTGATACCACTTCATTGATCAACAGTCCACCGGGAAAATGCCCCGTATGCCCTATGGCCAATGAAGCAATTATCTTTCGGGGTAGTAAATAAGCAATACTGCCCTGTACCCTTCCATGGCTGAGATGTCCTTGAGCAAGGCATCTAACCCCATATCTCTCCAGAGTTTCCTCCATCCCTAAAAAACTGTAAGTCCCACTGGATAAGCGCGTTAGTCAAGTGTAACAGATATTACTTTACTGTTATTGGTTATTACTTATCACTTTACTGTTACTTGTCCTGTCTTGCACTTTGATGTCAGTCTGTAAATGTCAGTCCGTATGTCTGTGTCCTGTCATGGTATAGAGAGAGAAACGTAATTTCAATTTCCTTGTATGACCTGTGCATATGAAGAAACTGACAATAAAAGCTGACTTGACTTGACTTGATATTACACAGACATTACTTTCATTTAGGACTTTTTGAAGAGTAATTATAAAGTGACCTGTGGCCCAGTGATGAAAATGGACCTGTGCCTAAGGAAGCATGGCAAGGGCTGCGGTGTGCACTAGCAGAGGCTGGCAGAGAAAGGCAGAGGATGGCAGGGGCCGTAAAGCAACACAGCCAACCAGCGGTGCAGAGAGGACACGGCCGGCGGCGCCACCGGGCTGGACGTGACACATAGTGCTGACATCAGGATCTAGCCACATGCAGCCACTGGTCCGAACGAGTGGAGTGGACACTCAGGAGAGAGAGAGAGAGAGAGAGAGAGAGAGAGAGAGAGAGAGAGAAAGAGAGAGAGAGAGAGAGAGAAGGAGAGAGGGAGAGTGAGGAGGGAGAGAGAGAGAGATGCAAGCTTGCAGATGCACAACACTGTACCGGCAGTACCCATGTTCACTCAAGCAGCACTCTCTCTCTCTCTCTCTCTCTCTCTCTCTGACTCTACCTCTCTTGTTCCACTCCGTTCCTCCCTGCCCGCCAGCCTTTCGTCGTTCTCCCTCCAAGAACAAATCAAGATAAACTAGCATACGCAGACAGACAAGGACAACGCACAGGCAGACAGACAGAGAGAGGGAAAGGGAAAATGCAGAGGAGAGAGAGGGAAATGAAGAGTGAGGGAAGAGAAGAGAAGAGAAAGAGAGGGACAGAGAGAGCGAGCGAGAGAGAGAGAGAGAGATAGAGAGAGAGAGAGAGAGAGAGAGGAGCAGAGAAAGAGAGGGAGAGAGAGAGAGAGAGAGAGAGAGAGAGAGAGAGAGAGAGAGAGAGAGAGAGAGAGAGAGAGAGAGAGAGAGAGAGAGAGAGAGAGAGAGAGATAGAGAGAGAGAGAGAGAGAGGAGAGAGAGAGAGGAGAGAGAGAGAGAGAGAGAGAGAGAGAGAGAGAGAGAGAGAGAGAGAGAGAGAGAGAGAGGAGCAGAGAAAGAGAGGGAGAGAGAGGGAGAGAGAGAGGAGCAGAGAAAGAGAGGGAGAGAGAGAGAGAGAGGAGCAGAGAAAGAGAGGGAGAGAGAGAGAGAGGAGCAGAGAAAGAGAGGGAGAGAGAGAGAGAGAGAGAGGGAGAAGGCATTTGAGGTTACAGAAAGAGCATGGGTGCTGTAGAAGTGCGTACGCAGCACTGTCTTCTTCTCCGTACGACGTCCCTCTTCATGAATTATGGAGCTGGAGCAGCAAGGCGTTTGGTGTTTTATATTAATTAATCAATTATTCATTCCGATAACAGTCGTTCGTTTTGGGGGCGCTCGGCTGATTGAGGAATGGGCCCCGTCCGATACGCTATGCACTCTGGCTGCACACACACACCCTCCATGGCTGTAGGGTGGAGTCATGCTGGCCACGTCCGGTGAGAAATGATGGCGTATATTTCAGGGGCGCTAGCCAGGCAGCAGACGGATGAAAGGATGTGCGCAAGGATTACAGAAGTGTTCTTGTACGTGAAAGAGAGGAGAGGAGAGGAGAGGAGGGGAGAGGAGAGGAAAGGAAAGGAGAGGAGAGGAAATGAGAGGAGAGGAGAGGAGGGGAGAGGCGAGGAGAGGAGGGGAGAGGAGGGGAGAGGCGTAGAGGAGTCCTGCTGAAGGCCTGGACACCCCTGGAGGAGAGCCAGTGGAGGCATGGGGTGACGGCACTGATGGGGATGGGAGTGTGATAAGTTAATAAATAGTGGTTGCAGCTCAGGGTTTAGGTATGTAGGACGGGAAGTTTGGGAGTGTGAGAGGTCTGTTTTGGAGGTGTTTTGGAGGGGAGCCAGAAAGTGTTCATGGGTCATGCTGGGATGCGCATCTGAGGACTTGGGTGTTGTAGGCTAGGATAGAAAGTACAGGTCTAAGTGAAAAATGAGTGTTAGAGGTTAGTGGTGTTGGGGATAACAAGTTATGAGGGGTGGGGGCTAATAAGATTGTAAGTTTGAGGGTTAAGTACGTAAGTGCTCTTGAAGGTCAAAGTCTGGGTTTAGGTCTTTCGGGAGTGTAAAAGGTGCAGTAAGTGAATTTTGGGCTGAGAGTGAGAGGGTAGTGGGTCCTGGGTGGGGAGGTGGGTTATTGGGTTTGAGGTGGGATATATCGAGCCCAGACTGCCCTCCCCTGACCCTGGAGGTGGTTGGGGCAACTGATTTCAAACTTCAAATATTAAAACTTTCAAATATTAAATGATGCAGAAGTAACTGTTTGTTGGTTTTGGGGAAAGTGGTGTAGTTCAGGCGAAGGTTTTGCCCAGTGGGGAGTCAGTGCAGCAGGATCAGCTGGGGGGGATTAGTGGTGTGGCTCTGGAGAGGGTGTGGAGGACACTGGCAGCTGCATCCCATCACAACCCTCTTCATCTCTACCCATTTCACCTAAGAAAATGACAATGTTGGTTGGGGACTGGGGGTGCGGGGTGGGAATAGGGGTGGGGGTTACACGCAAGTGATTCGTTCCTGCCTTGAAACGCTAGCATCGGTTTCAGTGGGCGTGTTCCGAACGTCAGCTGGAGAGACATTACATTTATGAGGACGAAAAAATTCTTAATACTAACACTTATTTTGCTAGCAGTGTTGAAGTATAATGTTGACCAACGTGACTGCTCAGTGCTCAATATTTAATATTTAACTTAATATTTAAGTACTTTCAAGTTTAAATGCTCATGTAACATGTTACTACTTGCTATTTTCCAATGTCATTTGATACCGCTTCGAGACCACGTTCCTCAGTTCATATTTTTCAACCCCGCTCGCAAGTTCGAATCCTGCCTGCGTCATTTCCCAACACTTCCAAACCAACCACTCTCACTTGTATCCCGTCTAGCCTTCACTGTTCTATCAACAAAGGCAAAACACCCCCCCGACACACACACACATACACACACACGCACACACTGTACATCTGATACAGACAAGACACCATACATATTCTCAGCAGCTTAGTACTCAGTCCACTCTGTTTCAGCCCATCTCAGTGTTGTCCAGCGACCAGAAGCAGCTACACACCCCACCGCGTTGTGTGCCAAGAAAAAAAAGACATGGCTGCCAAGTGCCACCCACTACACTGCCATAGAATAACACCCCGTGACATAAAGTGAATTAATATGTAATGTTATTTGTCACTCGATCCCCCACTTGACTACAAACTCAGGCACATCCGTTTCAAGATCTTCACTAGGGTGGTGGCACTATACACAGACTGTACAGGAAAAACAGCAATTATGGCACTGGCACTGCCTTCAACATTACAGTTGTTTCACTGGGGATGACTACACTGACTTCAGCTAATGAGCTTCATTGCTGCAATACTTTGTGCTTTGAGTGGAAAACCTTCCCTGTTCTCTAATACATTCAAAAATCATTTCGATTGGGGATGTTGTGGCTCAGTGGAGTAAGTTGTCGTTCCATAAACCTGGGGACCTGGGTTCAAGTCAGACCCGAGGTAATCTCTCTCTCACACACGGATGATTTCCTCTCTCTCCCTCTCTCTGATTTCCTGTCACTCTCGCCCAATGGGCGTCTGCCCTGCCCAATTAAAAGCATAAAAGCACCCTAAAAGATCTAACAAAATTCAATAACTAATGACCAAGCACACTCAACATTCAAAAACACTTACAACTAAATTGCTCACTTTCACCATCACTGGTGCGCACGTAAGTATCTCAACTCAACAGATCGTAGTTACAAACACACCAACAACCCTGCTGTGGAGTGTGTGTGTGTGTGTGTCTCGGGCTGTGTAATGATGTAGGGCTAGCGAGGCTGCTAGAGGAGAGGAGAGAAGAGGAGAGGAGAGGAGAGGAGAGGAGAGGAGAGGAGAGGAGAGGGAGAGGAGGGGAGATACGAGGAGAGGAGAGGAGAGGAGAGGGAGAGGAGGGGAGAGACGAGGAGAGGAGAGGAGAGGAGAGGAGAGGGAGAGGAGGGGAGAGACGAGGAGAGGAGAGGAGAGGATGGGAGAGGAGAGGTCCACTAATTAGCCAGTGTCACTCCACAGCTCCTGATTGAGGGATTAATGAGCAGAGCTGCCTTCCCCTTCCCCTTTCTCCTCACCCCTTACTCAGTCAGCCAGCGACATCAAGCCTTCTCTTCCTCTTCTCCCTCTCCACTCGTCTCCCTCTCCTCTCCTCTCCTCCTCTGTTTGCCGTTTTCTCCATCTCTTTCTCCTGCTCTTCTCTCTTCCTTTAATCTACTCTTCTGTCCTCTCCAATCTTCCCCTCTTCTCACCTTTCTTCGTCTCTACTCTCTTCCCCTCTCCTCTCCTTTAACCCACCTTTTCTTCCTCTCCACTCATCTCCCTCTCCTCTCTTCTCCCCTCTTCTCATATCTCAGCCTCTTTTCCCCCTGTCTCTCTTCTATTCGTTTCCTCTACTCTCCTATCCCCTCCAATCTTCCCCTCTCCTCACCTTTCGTCTGTCCTCCCCCCTGCTGTTTGCTGCTTTAACACATTGATGCCCAAAGCACCTGCAAAAAATGCATGCTGAATGCCTGAGCCCTTTTTTGGGAAAAGTTGTCCTCAGCCTATAAAAACCTAAATATCTCAGCCTCTGAAGCACAGAAAAAACATGACATAAGTTGCATTTAAATGCTAAGAGTCTCATCTTGCATTAGAATGCGTTCATTCAGCTCTAACATGCCAACATTTTTAATGAAAATATCTCAAATCTCATGAGCCTGAATGTTGCGTCATGCAGCTCCAGGAACCAAAGGTCAATGTTGCGCAACGCAACATCCAGCATCAATGGGTTTAAATCAACACTTAGAGAGTAGGAGCAAACGCATGTAGAAGACTTAAATTCAACTGTTTGTGTTGAAATAACACTGTAAAATACACTGTGTATAAGCGCGAAAGACAACACACACCTTGACCCCAACCCCAACCCCATCCCTAGTCCTACTAAGTAGCAGCGTATGTCATATCATGGCAGTGTTTGATGGACAGAGTGGAGCTCAACCACAGTAACCTTAAGACGAGCTCAGCCTTCTCAGATGATGAGAGACGTCCATCTCGGTCCCACAGGAAACACCCGCCCCACCCCACCCTCCCGCCAGCTTCCAATACATCCCACAGCCCAACTCCACACCCCCACACCAAACGAAACGAGCGAGTCTACCCCCCCCAAACCCCTATCACCAGTCCAAAACCTACCCCCCA
This sequence comes from Engraulis encrasicolus, assembly GCF_034702125.1. Taxonomy (NCBI): domain Eukaryota; kingdom Metazoa; phylum Chordata; class Actinopteri; order Clupeiformes; family Engraulidae; genus Engraulis; species Engraulis encrasicolus. Next base: position 4,276,466 of record NC_085880.1, read on the forward strand.
CCACTCACCAAAAAAATATATAAAAAAACGAAGCAAATGTACCCACCCCCCTCCGACATCACCCCATCACATCCCAACAGCCCAAAAGCCCAAAGAAGCAAGCGAGTGCCTGTCTGCTGTATGCCACTGGAGCTTTCACTTTCAGTCAACATCACAGAGACAGACTAAGAAAAATGGACAGAACAAGGCAGGAGACAGAAAAAAAGGCATGAAAGGGAGGGAGGGAGCAGAGGAGAGAGAGAGTAGGAAGAGTATGTAGTATGAAAAAGGGGGTCTGATGTGAAGAGAGATAGTGAGAGAGAGAGAAAGAGAGAGAGAGAGAGAGTAAGAGAGAGTATAGACAGAGTAATACAGCAACAGGGAGAGAACTGTGCTGTAGACAGAGAGAGAGAGAGAGAGAGAGAGAGAGAGAGAGAGAGAGAGAGAGAGAGAGAGAGAGAGAGAGAGAGAGAGAGAGAGAGAGAGAGAGCAGCACACCTCTGTAGCAACGCCAGGAGCTGTGGATGAAAAAGGGCTTTGTGCAGAGCGTGCGAGTGCCAGAACAGGAGACAATGGTCTGCCTCTGCCTCTGCTTGGCTGGGCCTGAAGGACAGGTCACACTGCTGAACACGCACGCAGCCCTTACTGCGCCGCAGGGGACATGTTCTCACGGCCACATGAGAACCATGCTAGGTCATATGATCACCTCAGCAGTCCTAGCAACAGCTGAACAGGCTGCGGCTAACTGATTAAAGATGACTCAAACATTGTTATTGGCTTAAATGGCTGAAGAGGTAGTAGCTAACTGATGGATATGATCTAAAGATGCACTGTGAGGGTCGGATGATGTCCAGAGTAGGCAATGCAACTGCTGTTCATTCAAACTGTGCTCCCTATTGCTAAATTTGACCTTTTCACAAATGTTTACAGAATAATAAACTAATATTTATTCACTAGTATGACCAAACTACAGTAAGTTCTGATATTAAAATGTCTATTTCTAGAAATTCAAAATGGTAGACAATGGAGAAGATCCCCCTTTCCGTGTATGAAAATTTCAATTTTCAAATCAGAATGAATACATGAATGAATTTGATGGTTGTATGTATTTGTGAAAAGGGCAACATTTGTGAATGGGCAGCATGAATTCTAGAAGGCAACTACTAAAAATATTACACAGTGCACCTTTAAATGTGGATTTAGATTTAGGTCAGAAGATCACCATAGCAGTTCCAGAAGCTGGCCTCAGTCCCGGAATGCTTTAAGTGGAGATAATGCAGGATTAGATCTGCTCGCACCCCACTGTGTGTAGAGGGATGGTAAAGTGGGACCACTAGTTCGAAGAGGAGGTAGGACAATTTGACCTCTCAAGCCTTCGCACAAAACGGTAGGAGGGACTGAATCTTTGCTACGCAGTAGGGCTGTAACGATACACCCAACTCACGATTCGGTTCGTTTCACGATTTTTGACCTAGGGTTCGATACACCCCACGATTTTTGAAATACATCTTATTTGAAGCTTGGAAGCACCATTACATTGTATCATATGGTTGTTTTCTGGACTGAAGGACAACAAAACTTTGAAAGGGCATATCACGATACTGCCCTTTTACATTACGATACAGTATCGTGACTCTGAGTATCGCAATTTCTCGGTTCGATCCAATATCGTTACAGCCCTACTGCGCAGGTAATGACTCACTCAGTGGGCTTCCTCTCCAACTCCCAGCAGCGATAGACAACCTGGATTCAGAAGTTACAATGTAGTGCCACATATGCCAAATGAATAGGACTGAATAAGTAAAACCAGGTCATCTGGAAGACATTGGAACCCAGGGTTGTCCATCCACCAGTAGAGCTTCTGCAAATGTATGCATGGAGATGGTGCCCTTGATCAAGCACACACAGTATAAACCCATCCCCAACTAATTTAAGTGGAAATTTCTGTGGATATGACCGTCAGCTAAATGCAAAAGCAGTAAATGAAAAAATGTAAAATAGTGGCAGCAGCAGCAGCCGCAGCAGAGACAGCAGCCAGGGCCTGGCCAGAGCCACCGCGTGACAATCAAATCAGAAACAGATCAATCAAATTACATGAAATCAAATTAGACTGGATCCAATCGAATTACATCAAATCAGATCGGATCAGACGGTCAACCTGTGGGCATATCAAAAATTGATTCGGTGTACCTGAAGTGTGTCCCTCCTGTCCCCAGAGGGTGGGGTGGGCTTGGTTATTTCGCAGGTTAATTCCACCCACCCAGTCATTCAGTCCTTCTGGATTGGCAAATAAGCTGCGTAAGCACCAGGATATGCATTAATGTAGTGTTTCTCAACGGGGGTGGTACAGCCCCCCCAGGGGGCCATTGGGGAGCTTTAGGGGGGGCGTTGAGAAGGATACAGCTGAGAGGGGGCGGTGCTTAGTTGCCATTGGGGGGCATTAGTCCATGTAATTTTTTTATGCTAAGGAGGGGCGTTGTCAGGCTTATGATGAGGTCAAGGGGGTGTTGAGAGGCTTGTGATGAGGCCAAGGAGGAATTTGTGCAAAAAGGGTTGAGAACCACTGCACTAATGGGAGAGCCAAGTCATACAGCAGACGGCAAGGGAGAGGAAGACCAGCCCTCACACCCTAGCCCACAGACCCAACCCTGTCTCTGTTGTCTATGCCAGGGGTGGGGAACCTTTTTCATTCGGAGGGCCACTTCAAATTAATCCGAGGGCCGTGAAAGTCCTCAGAGGGCCATACTATGAACACAAACCAGGATTTCCATAGGTTCCCCACCCCTGCTCTATGCTGTATGCAAGGGCTGTCAAACTCAAATTGACTGAGGGCCAAAATCAAAATCTGGAACAACGTCGCTCAACATTAAAAAAAAATTGGACTTAAATTATGAGTACATGCACTTCACACTTCATACTTCATGCTCTTTCCCATATATGGTAGTTCAAAAGTATCTGTGCATTGTGTGACACACCAAATTTCGTGTTCAAGTCTTGTTACACTATACATTAATGGTGTATGTGGGCCAACTGTAATAAACATTTGAAATGACTCCCTTTGCCTGTGTTTGACATCCCTGCTGTATACTGTGTTAATAATAACACTATGAGAGTCCAATTGGACACTTATGCTGCCGGTTCTACACCGTAAGATGGAATTAATTAACACTGTCACATTTACTATGCACTGGACGTCTCTTGTTCTGCTTCAGAGTGAATGAGGGAGGAAGTGGAAGTCTGCTGAATGAGGCGTGGAGTTTCCGAAAATTATCAGGTTTTGGAAAATCTACAAAACCAGAAGATCCGTTTCAGATCAAATGGTGCGAGGCCGTCCTGCGGCTCCGAGTCTCCACTCTGCTCTGATCCACTCTTGGCTCTGAAAGCGCTCGGCGGAATTTGGCTATCACAAAGACAATCACGACATAAAAAGCGGCGCTATCAAGTGACAGTGGCATTAATCTACTTGTCTCAGCGGGAAGAGTGCAAGATGAAAAAGTGCAAGTCGAGGGAGAGAGAGAGAGAGAGAGAGAGAGAGAGAGAGAGAGAGAGAGAGAGAGAGAGAGAGAGAGAGAGATGGGGAGATGGGGATTTGGGGTGTGCGTGTGTGTCTAGAGGGGTGGGTGGGGGTGGGGGATGATTTCTTCCAGGGAAAATGTCTATCGTCTGCAAAATGATCTTAGGCCAAGTCTGCGGATGAGATTAAAAATAGAGAGAGAGAGCAGCAAGGTGAGGAGAGCCCCCCACCCTCTGTCTCTCTCTTGCCCTCACACACACACACACGAGTGCACACACGCGCACACACACACACACACACACACACACACACACACACACACACACACACACACACACACACACACACACACACACACACACACACACACACACACACACACACACACACACTCATTTCCCCTCCGAGGTACAGCAGAGCTCAGCTGTGTGCACATGAACCTCCACCCGCACCACCATCCCCACCCCCACCACCCCATCCCCCCTCTGCTCTCCAGTGAATGCCTGGAGAGGTCCATTAAAAGACTGCTGCTGTTGGCTCTCTCTGGCCATGTTGGATGCTCAGCTTCAGTCTCAGCCACAGCCTTGGTGATGCCATGTCTGACTTGCCCTTTTTTTAGTACGGCTCACCAGACACTAGCCTGGTCTTGACCATCCCATAATACTACCATTTCATTTCGTATTGATGGTCTGGCATTTGTTTGCTCTGAAGCGATTGTAGGAAGCAGGAAGTTTGCACTCAGTTATGGTTTGAAATTATTGGACACCTCTCACCCAATCGCTGGCAGTTACTCAACAACAACCAGTGTTGGGAGTAACTCGTTACAAAAGTAACTAATTACTGTAATGCATTACCTTTTTGAGTAACGCTGTAATGTAACTGATTACAGGGGAAAAAATCGGTAATATGTCCTCGTTACAATGCAAGTAACTTGCACATTACAACGCATTTTTTCACCTAAATTTTGTGTGGGTATTTTGTTTTCTTTATACAATGTTCGCGGATCACCGTGAGATCAGCTATTGCCTATGATGTCCGCGCAGAGATTTTAAAGTTTCACGCAGAACATTGCTTCCTCTTTCACGCTTCGTCTCTCGAAATGGCATGACCGATCCAGAAGATCCAGCTTGCTCGTTTTCAAGATGGGTATATGCCCACTACTTTGACTCCATTGAAAATAAGGACGCCAAGAATATTTAAGTTAAATGCACACTGTACTTAAAACCCAAACCGCTTTCCACGTCGAAAAACAGTAGCCCACAAACAATTTGACGATTTGAAGAGGTGCCATAGCACCACCAAATTAGTCAGGAAAGGAGGGGATGCATCCCATTCGCACGAGACAGGGACACGGCAGGGTAGGCTATCCGACGGGGAGGATGAGTATGTTGCACCCCCCTCACTTTTGTTCAACTAAACATCACAAAAATTGAAATAAATCAATTTGAAATAAAATATTGTAGGCCTCTTGGCTCATGAATGCTTATTACATTTCATTGTAGCTTCAGCTGTACTTATCAAGCCTCAACTCCACTATCGTCCTTGGCATTGTTCAACAACGTTTATGACAAAATCTGGCGCATGTGGGGAGTTTGGGGGGTCGGACATAAAAAAAAAAAAGAAATTGAAAAAAAAATTGGATATAAAAAAAAAATCCGACCGGACGATGACCAAACCTGACAACCAACAGGAACCAAACTTTTATTTTTCTTAGGCCTTATTGTATGTGGGTAAGATGCAATTCCTGAAAATGTTGGTTTTCAGTCCGCTTCCAAAACGACTTGTGGATGGCAGGTGAAAGTCATGCCACCTCATAGATTTGCACTGTAGATTGCCAAATCCTTATTTCCAGTCATTTTGGCTAAAGTAACTAAAAGTAATGCAAAAGTAGTGTAATGCCTTACTTAAAAAAAAGTAATGTTGTAATGTAAGGCATTACTTTTAAATGACAGTAACATGTAATAAGTAGTGCATTACAGTTTTTGAGTAACTTTCCCAACAGTGACAACAACATAGCGCAGACCAATGGCTCTGGCGCAGATGTGTACATCATTGTCACGATCGTCCTCCCCCTTTCGCCTCCACGTGGGGGGCGTATTCGATTATTGGCTGTTTTCTGGGGGGGCGTTGCGATCAAAATTCTACTGCTCCAGGCACTCCACAGAGAAGCACGGCCAGACTACAGTAGCGGAGCCAATCCTTTGGCGGAAGTACGTAGGATGGCTCGCGAGGCTACCATGACACTGCCATGTCATGGTTACATTGAGGTTTCATGGCTGCACATACACTGAAAAATATATGCGAAAAATAAAAGAGTGAGCTAAAACTGAAATGGAAACTAATCTATCTGTATACTACGGTGGAAAAGAACATGGCGAATCTCATTTAGGGGAACAGGTCTTCTTTTTGTCATGGTTACATTGAGGAAATATCCTGTATGAGAAAAATGAATGAGAGAAAAAAAACTGAAATGGAAACACTCTGTGTATGCTATGGTGGTAAAACAACATTGAGAGTCTCATTTAGGGGAATGGGTATTATTTTTGTTTCACATTTATACGACATATGCGAGTAGCGACCTTCATCATGGACTTTCAGGCAATGTTTTCAGTGTTCATGCTTAGCATTCTAGCCAGAGGATCCAACCAGCATCCTCACCACGACTTTAACATTGTGTGTGTGTGTGTGTGTGTGTGTGTGTGTGTGTGTGTGTGTGTGTGTGTGTGTGTGTGTGTGTGTGTGTGTGTGTGTGTGTGTGTGTGTTTGAGGGGGTGGGGGTTGATGGTGATACACAAAGCAGCTGAGCTACAAGTCAGGTGGTTAGATAAGTCAGTGCCAGTGAGGTGCCATGAGGAATGGAGGGAGGGTGGCTTGCTGAGCTATGCTGGCCGGCACCCGCTACATTAGCATAACATGCGCTACGAAAGACTTATGTAAAAGGTCATTGAGAGTCATCTCCATGCAAAAGCACCCCCTAGGCTATATGAAACAGAGGAGAGAGAAGCATGTACACGTGTGCACGCACCGTAGGTAGGTACATCCATTGTTCTGCGCTGTTTCATCAAGATAACCTACCAATAGGCTGTTAACATAGTTCAAAACCCCAAACCCAAACCCCTTGGAGTGCTAATGTACAGTAATGCATTGTAATGGCTTGGTTCTGTAGTACGTTGTAATGGCCTGGTTCTGTACAGTAGTGCATTGTAATGGTTTGGTTCAGTACCTCAGCTTGACGGGTGGTTTAGCTTGGCTATTGCAACTGCGAGTCTCTTTGAGACTTTAGTCTGGCCAAGCAAACCATCTGCAAGATTTCTCTGTGGAAGATGCAAAGGGTATGTCTATCTCCGGTTCATGAAATGCCTCCACATGCCACTCGGTGAAGCCTCAATCAATTACACCACCCATTTCTTAACTCGCCTGTACTTTAGTTTTCAGCTAAAATAGGGAATTACGTGCATTTAGCAACTGCAGATTTAGCAGTTTTCAACTTCGGGTGTTCTGATAATTCATGTACATTACAACTACTTGAATCACGGCTTTACGTATGCCAACAGGAAAACTTACTAACAACCGCTCTAACTGAAATGATGCATTATTGCTTTTAACACCCCCAATCGGGCTGTTGGAAATGCTCAAAAATGATTGGTTCCCTTTGTCTGGGGAATTTGAAATGTTGATAGTGTGCCTGGCCAGATTTAAGTTTACGATAGCCAGGCAAAAGGCAGCTGGTATCGACACGGTAGCGTACCTTTATCCTGACCCAACCCCTTGAGGGTGCTACTATACACTAGTTGCGTTGTAATGGCTTGGGTCAGTATAGGCTACAGTTGCTCAGCTTGATATAAACACGTTATAGTTCAGCTCACCAGGTGGCTCATATCGACCCACCCAACACTGTATATCAGAGGATCGACACGACAGCGTAGCATAGCATACCTTTATCCGGTCCATGCAGGCCTCCATCTTGAGCTGCTCCACGGCTTTCCTGGCCTGAGAGATACTGGCGGTGCTGTTGTTGGCCATGGCTTCTTTCATGGTACGGGGGTCCTGTTGAGCGATGGGGACAGAACACACCATGTGACAATGTCTTATAACATTATGGATGCGTAATGTAATACGGGGACGTGATATATGTAACGGGGGATGTTATGTGAGGCGGTCGTTCTCGTGGAATAAGCCCCGACAAGAATGATGGGGGTCCCGGAGGAGCACAGGGGTCTTGAATCACTCTGGAGGGAGATTACTCCGCCTCGCCGGACATTACCCCAGTTATTACACAGTTATTACTAGCTAATACAAGACAAAATTGGATAACATGTAAGATTTGAAATATTTCGTTTGAGGTTTCGTGGCATCTGTGGATAAAAAAAGTATTTTCGGGCCTTTGTGTCTTCTGAAACTACTTTACATTTCTGAGTACATTCCAGCTGACGGTGAAGTGGGGCACTAGGTTTTGGATGTCTAGCCTCTTCCAACATCAGCAGAGATGGGTAGAAAGACAGACAGACAGACAGACAGACATTCAGAACGATGAAGAAGAGAAAGTCTGATGTGAAGGTATGGTATTGGGATTGGGTGTCTGGTTTAAGGACAGTCAGCCACACAGCAATGAGACACTTGATTTAAACCAGGAGCCACCATCTGTTCTACAGTAAACCATGATGCACAGACAGTCCATGTTGCCTCTCTTCTATGGCCAGGATTTCCCACGCATATGAATTAGGGTGACCATCTCCGTGCCAGTAAAAAGGCGTACATATTTTAGGATGGGGGGTTTAGTGGTCCTCCCCCAAGAAAAAGTTCATTTCTTAGATGCAATTTCATGCATTTTAATGCATTTTAATCAACCAAGTGTCCGGTTTAATGCTGTGCCGGATGCCGGACAACTGAAAAGACGGACAGTCCGTTCTAAAGACGGATGTCTAGCCAAACTAATATGGGTTCATCTTAATACTTTCAATGTGTAAGATTCAACAATGTGATTCAGCAGTGGTGCAACCCGATAGTGACAATAAAATGTGAACAAAAAGCCACAGCAGCTTCTGGTGTACACCACACAAGTATGACATGTGATAACATTTGGGAGGGACTAGCCTGGATTTGCCACAGAGGGTCTGGACCTGCCTAAATGACTACTGTGTTCAGGTGGGCGGGGTGACCACTGTTGAAGTTTGGCGAGCTAGACTGCTCATCTGCTGGTCATAAACTCAAGCTGTGCTGTTTTATCACCTCACATGATCACCAATAACACATGACAAGGCCAATGACACCACAGTCATTGAAATGCATTTCTGTAATAGTAACATGAACAGTTTCAATCTTATGTTGCTTTTGATGTCCAGTGCACAGAGATAACAGCATAACGCAACCACCTGAGTGAAACTGGGACAGACTCTATGGGGTAATTACAGTCTAGGGATCTGCTTAAATAACTAATCTACCATATACAGAGGACTTGACACTCCATCTTGTCTGTGCATACCATAAATGCTGTGACCAAAGCAGAAGGCTTATTCAGACAATACATTATTATTAATAAGGAAAATATACTCAACTAGACAGGTAAGGGTTTATATCCTATGGTCAAATTGACAGTGCATCATCTGACTACTCTCCAGATTCTTGGACAGTACAACTTTGTACAGTAAATTGGCCATACATCACCATTAGTAGAATGCAGTGTAGGCTATTGACAGCACCCTATAGCTTGGGGGATACAGTGCAAAACAAAGATGTAAGGTGATGTAAGATTTAAAGATGTAAGATGTCAAAGTGACAAAAGACTTGCATCCTACTGGCAGTAAAAACAGACTCTTGAACATGATTCATCTCTTTATCACATTATGATAAACACACGCAGAGAGTAATTAAGAAAAGCCGAGTCCATGTCTCATGCTGTATTGCTGACATAATAATACACTAGCTCAATGTACAGCAGACGTGGGCAAACTCAGGCCCGGGGGCCACATACCTGTACGGCCCCCTGAGCCATTTCATGTGGCCCCAGAGCCTTTACAAGAAAGACAACTTTTAAAGCCAAATTCAAACAGTTACTCAATATTCTTAAAATACTACCTAAAACAAGAGTCTTGCGAATTTAAGATCAACCAAATACATAGGCTTCATCTACATACATTTAATCACAATGTGCAGGAATATCATTGCTGCCAAGTTACGTCATCGTTCACTATGTTTTATTGGCACGGCCAAGTTGTCTGTGGCATCCGGCCCTTCGGTCAATATTCTAAAGCCAATGCGGCCCTCGGGCCAAAATAATTGCCCACCCCTGATGTACAGTCACACCCAGGCCTTCTGTCGTAGCACTCACTGAAGCCCACCAGCCTCTACTGACCCAGGCTGAAAATATGTTTGTCCATACGAATTATATTGTCGTGACAACGAACCATGTCGTTGAAGACACCACACAGGGGGGGTTCTGTCTGACGAAAATGTGGCACAACGAAAGCGCATGCTTGGACCGAACCCTTACTCGGAACCACTGGGTTGGGTTAGCCCCGGTAAGAATGACACATGGCGAAAAGCAGGTGAACCCACTGAAAACAAATTGTTGGCCCACGCACCGCTGAGGTCGCTTAAATAGCTGGGCATGGCTCATATGCGTTGCCACTAACATGCAACAGTAGCCATCAATGCCTGTCAAAATGACCGAATTATCTGCCTCGGTGTGTTTAAGTAACAACATGCAGGGCACGAGTTCTTTTTATGGCAAGGATTCGAAGCTCGTGATTATAACAGGGGGATCCAACTGATAACAGCTAAATCTGGTAAAATATTAAACTGTCTCCAATTTTAGGCTGTGTTTTTATGGGAGCCAAACAGAAATGCTTCTCAATAATTCAAATGGATGTATGCATCTGTATAATCACAACGGCTAGGCTGTCACGCACGCCCATTTTTAATGGCAACAACAGACATGAATATAACAGACACATTAAACCTACCTGAAGACTGCAAATGATTAGGTTGTGCGATATTAAGAAAGCGGGACTGACTCCACCCTATAAAAAGGTAGTCAAATTAGAACCGCACGAGGAAAACCCCGCAGCTACTCTGGCCGAGCCCAGTCGCCGCGTGAACCAGAATATTGATGACACCGAGGATTCTTCCACCACGCGAAGAGCCGAGTCTTTCCCCAAATTTACGTCGCACATTTACGCATAGTACCCTTGATGTCCGAAGAGACGAGCCCCACAGCTCAACCGACGACAGACCTGAAGAAAAAAAATAAAGCGTATGCCAAACTATGGGAGACCTCAGTTATGACGCGGACAATACAGTGCAAGATGGTGCACACAGACATCAAGGGACAACCCCTTATTCTCCCACCTGGCAATACTGTATTTGCGACAAAGGACGCCGAGCGCGCTTTTCATCCGTCTCCGTGATTCAACGCTTGACTCTGTGCGTAACCGACAGGCGAAAATGGCACCCGTCGCATTGGCAATTTGCGTTATGGCTATAGTGCGCTTTGGGAACGTAAGAAAGGCTTCCCTGCTTAATTTTACATCACTGTTGACATCACTGGGTCTCCCAGTTGGTCCATAGAGAAGGAGCGGCAAGACCCACTGACAATGGCGCTGTCACTCCTTCACTGGGAAAGAAGGGCGCAGCACATTTTCAACGCAGCTATTTTTCATTATACCTCTACTCATTCTGTGGTCAGTTCAATGCAGCCTATAGGCCCATTGTATTCAAAATGATGTTCATTGCCACTGCAAGGCTGGTTTCCTGTCCAATATCTGGTGGCTGTTTCTAATGAAATACACCGACAGTGTCAGCTGATGAATGACCCGTTTTTCAAGCATTTTCCCAACCGGCTTTACAGAAAACAATCTCCCCATTGTTTACTACAAACCCACATTCCTACTGTAATACTGCTTAATCTTATGGGCTATTTGCATTTCCTAAAACTAAGACATAGTCGAATTAGCTGAAGGATTGGACTATAAGGCCTTCAGGAAATCTTGGGACATTCCATTCAGGTGGCCATCACAGTCAAGAAATAAAACACAACACACAGCATTTCTTAAATATTCATATTTATATATATATTTATATTATATACTGATCACTTCTGTCCATTCATAGATACAAAATATAAGAAATACATGTTGCACTCAGACTTCTCCAGCTCAAGAACAATCAGTGTTGGGTGGGGGGGCATTGTCCATAGTACGTATCCCTCTGAAACGCATGGACCCCATCAGTCTCTATACATATCAAATGATCTTAAATTACATAACGCTCCATCAGTTCAACAAACAACAGAAAAAAAACAAGTCCTTGGTGAGATCTTCTTTTGCTGTAAAAAGCAACATTTTTTTTGTCCTTCATTCACACCTCAGATTTCACTCACACAGAGACATCATCATCCAATAGCATTCCACATCGCATCTCAGACAGTGTAAGGAGACATACAGTACAATCATGCATCATACAATGTACACATACAAGTAAAAAGTTGGACGAAGCCACAGACCAGAGGAGGGAAAGTGTGTGCGTTAATTCATGGAAAAAAAGAAAGCAGGGAAAAAAAAGGAAAACATTGTAAACATCTGAGGCGCTACCCCTACTTCACAAATGCTAGACGGCGGAGCCAACATAATGGATTCAAAAGTACTCAGTAGAATTTGAGAAGGGCTATTGAAATGAGATCTTCAAAATGGTTTCCATTGCTTTTGGTTAACATAACCAAAGGGGATCTGTTACGGTGGTTGAGGAATCAAACAATAGCAGTGATTTTCTTTTAATAGCAATGAAATACAACTTCCCTTTCTGGAAACACAACTGGAGGCTGTCAGTAACACACATTCAGCGAGGCAAAAAAAAAGAAGCATTTCAACACTTTCCAACCTGGACATGCTGGTAGAAGACAGCCAAACACAGAGGCAAGAAAATGGCTTACAATATCTTCTTGCTTTATAATCTTACTTCCTAGAGAGTTGCGACCTCTAAGGCCATTTGGAATTTTGGGACAGGAATCAGGAACTGTCCAAACGTCGTAAGGATCGAGCCACCCAGGGGCCCTCTCCTAGCACTGATTTTTTTTCTTCTTCTCATATTCAACAATAACAATATCAACAGGAGTAAACCTTCCTGACTTTTTAAGACATTAGAACATCTTTCATTGTATTTCACTATATTACAATCCAAAACAATGACATCTTTTTATTATCGAGACCCAAGAAATACAAGCATCATCAACAGTAACAAACAAACAAAAAAAATTTCAGTCACTACTTCGTTCAGAAAAAAATGTTAAGATGAATAAATATATCTCAGATGTAGGCATGGGTGACCGTAGTCTTAAGACACATGTCTACACAAACGCCAGGTCAACACAGAAAAAACGTGTCATTTCCGAGTCATGTCCAAAAACACACATTTCTTATAGCAATGGCCCCACAAACACTTCACCTACCGCTCAAATGTACTCCCACATCAGCCAGACACCGCGCTCTTAGAGTCACACTATACGGATTTGGTCCATGAGCAAGAGCAAAGCACAGGGTCAGAATAGCAAAGAGCAATTTGATCAGGAACGCAAGACCCTGAGGAGAAAAAAAGCACTGTTCGTATGATAGTGGTGTGTAGGTTTTTTTTTAAACACATGCAAAGTACCGCCACATATCTCATGCCTATCAGCCAAGATCACATACAATCGTGGTGGTGGTGGTGTCTGTGTGTGGACTGTGGTGCCTATGGCAGGGGTTTGTTGACTACGGAGTGTGTGTGTGTATACAACACACACACACACACACACAACAGCGTTCGCCTGAGAGATTACCAAATCAATCTCTGGGATTAGTATCGCTGAGCAACCTCCTGCTGAATGGCATCTTTCCGCCAGCAGTGGCCTAGAAGACTCAAACAGCAGGTGAGGGGTGTGTGTGTGTGTGCGTGTGCGTGTGTGTGTGTGCACGCCTGCGTCCATGTGTGTGTGCTTGAGCTAATTCATTACCCAAAGCCACACCAGTGATCTCTCTATGTCTGTCTGTCTGCCTGTCTTTCTTTCGCAATCCCTGTACATTTTTTTCTGGTATCTTTCTCCCTCCATTCACAAACTGGGGGGGGGGGTCCAATGCCTGTGCTCAAACAGCATTGAGAGAAACGAATGGTGGACTGGGAACGAGGCTCCAGGATGATGCCACATGAGACACAGCCAAAATGAGAGCGATGAGGCACAAGACGCAGCCCTTAAGCTCACTGGACACTCCAGACAGATGGATCCGTTTGGTCCGTTTAAGCCTGCACGCCTGTTTGTGTGTGTGTGTGTGTGTGTGTGTGTGTGTGTGTGTGTATGTGTGTGTAAGAGAGAGGAAAAAAAGTGTGCAAGAGTCAGAGAGAGAGAGAACAGAGGAACAAAAGATGAAGTGAGTGTCTGTGCGTTTTGAGCGGACGGCAAGAGTGAAATTGAAATATCAATCATTCATTCTTTCCAAACAAACAGCTGTCTCTCAGCGGCAAACAGCAAAACCACAACAGTATTAAGAAGCAGGTTTAGGGTGCCACCAATGACACACGAGATCCTCCTTCTCCAACCTCTCCATCTCCTCTGTCTCTCAAGTCTACAGGTTGTCCTCAGGAGCAAGTAGATGGGTTTGCGCGTGCGTGCGTGTGTGTGTGTGTGTGTGTGTGTGTGTGTGTGTGTGTGTGTGTGTGTGTGTGTGTGTGTGTGTGTGTGTGTGTGTGTGTGTGTGTGTGTGTGTGTGTGTGTGTGTGTGTGTGTGTGTGTGTGTGTGTGTGTGTGTGTGTGTGTGTGTGTGTGTGTTAGTGCTGGACTGTAGTTAGTGCTGGACTGTAGTGTTTAATAGGGTGCTAAGGTCAGGGGCATGGGGGGGGTTGTCGATGGGCATAGGGTGCTTTATCACTAGTGGGTGGGTGTGTGTGGGGTGTTTAAGTTTAAGGGTCACTATCACTGGATGGCTGGGTGGATGTGGGGGTTTGTCAAGGTCTGGCAGCAGACAGAAAAAGTGCAGTCGCAGTTACAGCGGGAGGGGAGGGGTGTGGTGTTAGCCTGCCTGTCTATTTGTCTTGGAGCACTCTCCATCTTGGAGGACTCCCATCTCTATCTCAGAGTGCAGACAGAGATATCGCTGGTCCGCTGTTGGGGAAGAGGCAGAGGCAGAGGCAGAGGCAGAGGCAGAGGCAGAGGCAGAGGCAGAGGACCCTCCCCACCCCCACCCCCCCAAAACATTAGAAACCCCACCCAATCTGAACCCCAACCTATCCAATCCCACCCCACCCCAACACGCTTCAGAGGCTAGCAGCTTTCACGACAATAATTAACAACAACAAAAAGAAACATTACCATTAAATCAGAAGTTTTACAGATCACGTAAACAAACAGAAACTAAAACAGGAAACAAAAACAACAAAAAAACAAGTAAAACGTATATAAACAAATACTTGACTGAAGCTAGATTGAAAACAACACTGCAACTACCAATACAATGATGGACAAAAACAAGTCTCAAACCAAATCAGCGACTCTGGAAAACAAAACTGTCCTCAGAAGAGAAAGATAGAGAAAAAAATGGACAAAAGTGTGTCGGAAAGGCATCTTGCGCTGGGCCATTGACCAGCGGCCCTATTTTAGAAATATATATTTAGCATATATACAGAACACTATTTTCATGTCATAGCTTCCAGCACTTGCTTGTTTTTTGTTGTTGTCGTGGTTGCATGTGACTTGGGTCTTGCCAGGCTGGTCCTGAAACGCCTGCTGTTTTCTTGTATCGCGTTGTCATGTCGTGTCGTGTCGTGTCATGTCATGTCGAGTGTTTTCAGTTGGGACTGGTGTATGCTGGCACGCCCCTCATGGAGTGCAGCAGTTGGGTGGTGGGTGGTGAGGGGTGTGTGAGTGTGTGTGTGTGTGTGTGTTTGTGTGTGTGTGTGTTTGTGTGTGTGTGTGTGTGTGTGCGCGCGTAGGGGAGTGGTAGTGCTAAGGTCATTCAGGACTGGTCCTAAGATGAAGAGCATGGTTCTAGGGTAGCGGTGGTGGGGTAGATCTCATCATGCGCCGTAGCTGAGAGGATGGCTTTAGGATGTCAGAGGGGTCCTCTCAACCGGCGGTGGAGTTGAGAATATGGTTTTAGGGTGGCTTTAGATGTGTGGGGGGTGTGTCAACTCCCTGTGAGTATGTATGGTTTCAGGATGGTTTTAGGGGGGAGGGTGTAATCTCATCCAGCTGAAAGTATGTGTGGTTTCGGGATGGTTTTAGGGTGGCGGGCGTCGTCATCTCATCCGGCTGCATAGCTGCTGAGGAAGGAGTAGAACATAGGCAGCTTCATGCGCTGCTGGTCCCGGCGGCACCAGGCGATCACCGTGCCCTCACTGTTGGCCGTGTACAGGTGGTGGCCGTCACACGAGAACGTCAGGCTGCCGAGAGGGAGGGAGGGAGAGAGGGAGGGGGAGAAATTGAGAAAATGATCACAGGTGCCAAGGAAGGCATGACCTGAAATGTACTACAGCACTAGTCTTTTGAATACATTCATGTTCATATGAATGTCAGGGCTGCAGAGGCGGGAGGGGAGATGAAGGGCTTTGACATCTCAAAGGTGCACTGTGTGATACTTTTAGTAGTTTACTTATAGAATTCATGCTGCCCATTCACAATTACCTTTTTCATGGATACTTTCCACCACTATCAAATTCTAAGTTTTAAGTATGACTAGGAAAATTGCAGTTTTCCTACTTTTCCGCCATTTTGAATCTTCAGAAAGACATTTCAGCTGTAAAACGTACGGTACTTTGGTCCTACTAGTACAGCTATTACTCTGCAAATATTAATGAAAAGGTCAAACTTGGTAACAAGCAGAACAGTGTCAATGAGCAACATAGTTCCAAAATCTAAGCTGGCCAACATCCTACACAGTGCCCCTTTAACTTAAGCACTCCCTGTCACACTTAGTTTAGACTTCTGAATGCATGAGCACTCTCCTTCAAAGCACATGAGCTACATAACGCCTTCATAAGGCTTGATAATGGCACATGCACTGTTCACAAATGAGATATTGCAGTACACAACAAATGAAAATGATATGATGGGAAAAGTTAGGTTTATAGTTTTATGAAACTGTGGTTTATTATGCCTACTTCAGAGACAACACGCATCACATCTACGTACATACACAAAACTAAAGACTATGGGAACTATGGGGTTTGGAAAGCAACAACAGCCAAAACAACATCAGTCATCTGCAATAGCTACAGCAATAGCCTTCTCGGCTCATTTCATCTCATCTGCGGGATACTGCCAGTGGCGGCCACATTAGCAGATACAGCTGCTCCATACATTCATCCTCCGGGCGGGCGTGGAGAGGAGTGTTGTTAAAAATGACACACTGTTACTGACACTGTGCCGTGCCCAGGGTCAGATTTCATTAAGTGGCGGATGGACTGACGGGCGGAAAGAAAACAAAACAAAATGCAAACAAACAAACACAAGAGGGTTCCGAGAGATCAATACCTGACGATGGGCTTGTTGGACTTTGGAAATGTGATTTCTCGCACAGGCTTCAAATCCCACGTGCTCCACAACCTTTGGTGAGGTTGGAGAGAGAGAGAGAAGTAGGGAGAGAGAGAGAGGGAGAGAGAGAGAGAGAGAGAAAGAGAGAGAGAGCGAGAGAGAGAGAGAGCGAGAGCGAGAGAGAAAGAGAGAGAGCGAAAGCGAGAGCGAGAGCGAAAGCGAGAGTGAGAGCGAGCGAGCGAGCGGGGGGGAAACAGAGAGAGAGAGAGGTTAAACAGAAGAAAGAACAAAAGAGCAGAATGAGCAACAAACAAACAAAAAAAAACCAACAACAGCAAACATGCAAATGCACAGTATATTTGCTACACAATCACAGGCAATACTTAGCAGTTTGTAGCATGTGTGTAGTGTTCTTGTGCGCACGGCCTAGCTGGACTGGGCACACAATACCCACATGTGGCGCAATGTGTAATGTGTGGATGTCTGCAGGGCTGCTGTTAGCTGTGGCCAGACCTGGGACAAAGTCATCTGAATCCCCCCCCCCCTTACTACAATCAGGGTTCCCACCCCTTTTTCATGAACAAATTCAAGCACCACATTTTCAGTTTTCTACCACCTTTAAATAGGTTGTGTTTCCCCGGAAAAAATTGTGTTTTTAAGATGCTATTTCCTGCATTCAAATACATTTGTGGGTGTTGAATGGCAAATCCCATCTGACATCTCACTACCTCAGATTTTTTATGTACCATAACGATTTATTTCTATTATTTGATTCATTGAGTTTGACTTGACTTGACAATTTCAAGCATTTTCAAGGACTTCACCAAAAATTCAAGCTTTTTCACAACCTTGAAAACACTTAATTGAAATTCAAGCATTTTCAAGGAATTCAAGCACCAGTGGGAACCCCGTACAATACATGCAATGTGCCGAGGACCCCTCTCTTTCCCTGGGCCCGGGGCAACTGACCCTTTTGCCCCCACCCTCCCCCAGCATGCTTGGATGTCTGTCTGACCTGACGACGCCGTTCTCCAGTCCCCCGGCGATGACGTTGACGGACACGCCCTCCGGCTGATTGGAGAAGGCCACGGAGCAGATGATCTCGCGGCAGTGCACGTGGCCAATCAGGTCGCCGTTCACTGTCCACAGACGCAAGTCACTGCCCCCGCCCACTGGGAGAACACAAGAAAGCACAATGAATGGACACGGACAAGAACGCACACACACACGCATGCACACACACACACACACGCACACACATGATCACAAACCAAAAGTAATGAATAGCAGAAACTTCCCATGAACATGATACCATGGAGTATCACAACTCTTATGGGTGGCGGTGACAATCACAGGCATCATTTTAATTTGCTTTGATTTCAGTGAAACTATGGATTGTCATTTGAGAAGAATATAAGGTGGTTTCATGTGTTGAAGAAATGTATGATTTGCAGCACAAAACCGATGCTGGCACAGAAAATGTCAAACAATCAGTTATTTTCTTGGTTAAGATCATAAGATCATCTTGCATAGCGAGACCCGAGATAGCAGGCTAATCGATAAACAAAACAACAACAAGCGCTTTACTAATCTGCCATTTGGATTTGCTGGCTTGGCATTCACACTCTCTGTTCAATATTTCACCAACGGAGGAACATTTTAACATTTCACAATCGCCATGCCTGGTCATAAATTATTCAAATGTTTTTGAATGCATCTGTGAAAGTTAATAAGAAGTGTCAGTCCTCTAATAGACTACACTATTCTACTCTGGTCATGCGAACGCAAAACACATGGTGCAATAGTCCTCGCAATCTTGACATCAGTTCAAATGGATTCTCAGCCTCTACAACATCAAAGAAACACAATCAATAGCTAAAATACATCAGCTCGAATATTACGGTGCTGGAGGCACCAAATTAACTGCCCTCTGCTTGTTTATATTTAGAACAGCTCATGCAGTTTTACATACCGATAGAAAAGAAACCACACAAAATCACACACACACAACACAATGACCACCCTCCATCTCCATAGGCTGCTACACACACACACACACACACACACACACACGCACGCACGCACGCACGCACGCACGCACGCACGCACGCGCGCGCGCGCGCGCGCACGCACGCACGCACACACACGCACGCACGCACGCACGCACGCACGCACACGCGCACGCACGCACGCACGCACACACGCCACCATAGTATGCAGTTGCAGAACAGAAGAGATTTACATACCCGAGTCACAGACGGTGGCAATGTCACCGGTGGTCTCGCTGGCTGAGACGGCATTGACTGGACTCTTGTGGCCTGTGAGGCTCTGAACATAGCACAGTCTGGAGGAGAGGATAGAATAGAATAAATGAAATAGAATAGAATAAAGTAGAATTGAAAAAATATAATGCCTTCTATTTCCAATATTCACATGGGCACTTTACTTTATACATGTGCACAACGAGACCGAAAGCAACACACTTCAGTGCAGACATTTAGAGGGAGAGGAAGAGAGCACACAGAACACATCACATCACGCCCTTAGCAGCAACGGGGTCAACACCATTTAGCATTCAGGTACCGGTACCCCTCTTCATGTCAGCTGACCAACACCATTTAGCATTCAGGTACCCCTCTTCGTGTCAGCTGACACAGCGGATTAACACTATTTACCATTTGTGTTCCCTCCTCATGTCAGCGGATTAACGCTATTTACCATTTGTGTTCCCTTTTTATGTCAGCTGACCAACACCATTTACCATTAGGGGTGCAACGGATCAAAAAACTCACGGTTCGGATCGTTTCTCGGATCAGAGTCACGGATCGGATCATTTTTCGGATCAGCAAAAAAAACCAAAAAAAAAAACATTATTATTTTATTTTTTAATTGATAACAGAAATAAACATAAGCTGTGTCTTTGTTAGGGGTGGGCATAGATAATTTTTTGAATGTAGATTAATCTCATTGCAATTATGAAATTAATCTAGATTAATCTATATCAAAATGTCTAATTGAGAATATGCACACTACCAAAATAATGGCTTAAAGTCTTGTGACCTACTGACAGATGGCGCATAGACCAGAACTCATGTCCTTAATTGTATCAATCTTTTATTGAAACACAATTGCCTCAGCGGTTCAGCATTTCTGAGAGAGAGAGAGAGAGAGAGAATCGGCATTGACTGTTAAAAAGGGCAGCGGCTGCTTTAAGAAGGCGGAGACTCTGCAGGGACATCAGAGCGCACAGAAAGTCTAACCAGATGATTTAACCTGCTCGCTGTCCTGAGAATGTCAGGAGTCACAACACAAAATGAATTCAGTTTGCCAAAGTTTTATATCACACGCGACAATCGCGGTACGTTACATGAGCATATCTCACTGCGTCGCAAATGCGCTGAACTCAACCGATCGCAACACAAACTTAGCGAGAGTAGTTCTAGACATTGACAGTTTGAGTTTGACAGTCAGTCTTCAAAATGCATGCTATCGCACGGACTATGGCACAGGCAAGATTTTGGGAACAGTTTGTGTTGTTTGTGTTCCATGCAGTGCGTGAGGTAGACGTCCCAAACGACTAGATTGAACATGCGCACAATTTCATAAATCAATCCGCGGACCATGTGTGTGCCGAACCGAAATGATTGGTCCGAACGGACCACGGATCAATGATGATCCGTTGCGCCACTATTTACCATTCATGTTCCCGCCTTATGTCAGGGCAGAGGGGTGGGGGTGGGGGTGGATGTTCACTCCATCACAATGACCCCAAAACCAATCCCTATTTTTCAGTCACACAAAGACACACACACACACAGACGCGCACGCACACATACGCACACAGACGCACACACAGTGACACCCAAGCACACAGT
>NC_085880.1:4302325-4317325 GCF_034702125.1 Engraulis encrasicolus
TGTTCAATTGGCGTAGAATGACCTGATTGCCATGGCAGTCACGTTCTAAAACTGCAATTGAAAAGTTGGAGAACCTACGATAGAGGAAAGCCAGACAAAAAAAACTTTTTGTAGAAAAGGGTTTTAAATGTCCTATTCAACGCATCTACTGTATGTCTCAACACATCATCATTGCGTTTTGACCAACATTTGTTTTACAGGAAAGTTATTCCATAAGCACACATTCTGCTGTGACAAACTCAATACAGTGAGGGTTGCTGTGGCGGGAAAGGGGAAAAAGCAAAAAATAAAAAATAAAAAAAGGAGGAGGAGAGCAGGAGAGTTTGTGAGCGTGTTGTGTTTGAAGAGGAGAAAAGCATGTGTATGCATGAGGGTCAAAGACGTGCAGAATGGCTTTGTCATTCAGTGTAACGGATGCCTTCTGCTGACTGTAACTGTAAAAAACATGACTCTTTTTATTTGTCTATTGTTACAGGGAATTCATGAAAGCCTCGGCTGTCATCCATTCACTTGAAACAATTTAAAAATCATGTTTTTTTGCAGTTACAGTCGGCAGAAGGTGTCCGTAACACTGAATGACAAAGACGTCTTTGACCCATGAGTGTTTTTCAGTCAATGTGTTTCCATGTGGCAATGATGGAGGAAGGCCAAGTGTGTGCTTGCACAAATGTGTTTACGTAGTGAAACCACATCGGTGTGTGTGTGTGTGTGTGTGTGTGTGTGTGTGTGTGTGTAGGTGTGTGTGTGTAGGTGTGTGTGTGTAGGTGTGTGTGTGTGTGTGTGTGTGTGTGTGTGTGTGTAGGTGTGTGTGTGTGTGTGTAGGTGTGTGTGTGTGTGTGTGTAGGTGTGTGTGTGTGTGTGTGTGTGTGTAGGTGTGTGTAGGTGTGTGTGTGTGTAGGTGTGTGTGTGTGTGTGTGTGTGTGTGTGGTGGTGGTGTGTAGGTGTGTGTGTGTGTGTGTAGGTGTATATGTGTGTGTGTGTGTGTGTGTGTGTGTGTGTGTGTGTGTGTGTGTGTGTGTGTGTGTGTGTGTGTGTGTGTGTGTGTGTGTGTGTGTGTGTGTGTGTATGGCCTTCATCCGTCAGCGCCTGTCCTGTCTGCTGCAGATGGTGATGGGTGTGTGTCAGTAATGGGGGTGCCTGTGTCTATCTGTGTGATGGGTTGCTCTGCTGCAGCCAGGGGAGAGCCAGCCGTCTCCACGCTACACAAATCAATGTGTCTCTGTATCAGGCAGACCGTACTGGCCGCCCATCTATCTGTGTGTGTCTGTGTGTGTGTGTGTGCGCTTGTGCGTGTCCATGTTTGCTAGTTTGTCAGCACGTCTCAGTACACTGATGTAATGTATTGGGTTTAGGAGAACATTCAGTAATGCGTTAGTGTGGAGAGAGAGAGAGAGAGAGAGAGAGAGAGAGAGAGAGAGAGAGAGAGAGAGAGAGAGAGAGAGAGAGAGAGAGAGAGACAGAGAGAGACAGAGAGAGACAGAGAGAGAGAGAGAGAGACAGAGAGAGAGATATTTATATTAAATGAACATTATCAAAGTTCCCATTAATGTAATTGTAATCAATGCTCAATAGCTACTACTACTTTGAATCAGTATTATTTTTATTTGGCAAACAATGATAAGGCCATACTTCATGTGTGTGTGTGTGTGTGTGTGTGTGTGTGTGTGTGTGTGTGTGTGTGTGTGTGACAATGACAGAGAGCTTGTGCATGTCTATCTACTGTATGCATGATGACATTTTAATAGCATGAACTATATACAGGTATGACTTCTAGCGTACAACCGTGTGAAACAGACCCCAATCTGTGTGTGTGTGCGCACGTATGTGTGTGTGTGTGTGTGTGTGTGTGTGTGTGTGTGTGTGCGCGCATGTGTGTGTGTGTGTGTGTGTGTGTGTGTGTGTGTGTGTGTGTGTGTGCGTGCGCGCGTATGTGTGTGTGTGTGTGTGTGTGTGTGTGTGTGTGTGTGTGTGTGTGTGTGTGTGTGTGTGTCCGTGTCTGTGTCTCACCCTGCTCCTTGCTGTACGTCATCATGAGGCAGAAGTTGCGCGAGAGGCCGCAGATGGCGCGCGTGGGCAGGGCGAGCAGCGAGCCGAAGCGCTCTCCGTGCGGCTGGCTGAAGCACACCACGGGGTCCGGGGCACTGGGGGAGCCCACATACTCACCCCACTTCAGACCCTTCACCCACGGCAGAGGACTCTACAGGACACGGCCATAGAGAATAGAGAAGGATTGTTTAGTGGCATTTCAGTGGTTTGTTTAGAGATAGCAGCAACCAGCAACAGAACTTGTTTTGGCTGAAGTGCAGAAGTCTGCTTTGTGTGCATGTCGTGGTGGTTCTCTAGATTACATTATTACACTACATTACATTATATTGCATTTGGCAGACGATTTATGACCAAAGCGACTTACAATCGAGGACATAATCATAGTCAACATCACTAGCAGNTACAAAGTGCAGATGTTAAGTAAGTTTTTTTTTTTTTCTTAAGTACATTAGCATGAAGTACATTAGCGCATGCTTAAGTAGACTCCACACACATACACATTACGCCATATGACTGGTGCATTTGTTCTGTAGTTGAGTATACTACAAAAAACAATCTTGTTTTTGTTAGAATTAGTGAAATATTGAGTAGAATTATTTTACTTCACTGACTGACGCTTTTGCTTATAAGCAACTAAATCAGAGGAAAAAAAGAATTCAAAGGCCAAAAATATGCTAAACGATCTGTCAGTGTAGTAAGATAATTCTTCACGATGTCTCAATATTACACAACCAAAAACAAGATAGTTTCACTTGTTATGATTTTGCGTGTGTGTGTGTGTGTGTGTGTGTGTGTGTGTGTGTGTGTGTGTGTGTGTGTGTGTGCGTATGAATGTGTGTGTGTGTGTGTGTGTGCGTGCGTGTGAATATGTGTGTGTGAATGTGTGTGTGTGTGTGTGTGTGTGTGTGTGTGTGCGCGCGCGTATGAATGTGTGTGTGTGAATGTGTGTGTGTGTGTGTGTGTGTGTGTGTGTGTGTGTGTGTGTGTGTGTGTGTGTGTCTGTGTGCGTGCGTGCGTGCGTGCGTGATTACCGGGTGCGTGGGCTCCTTGGGCTGCTCGCGGTTCTCCCTGAAGGCCAGCTGTACGAGGAGGCCCATGGCGGCGGGCAGCTCTCCCTCCATCAGCAGCTTGGGGGAGGCGCGGCTGATGTGCGAGGTGTTGAAGAGCTGGCGCGGCGTCTGGCCGTACGTCTTGATCATGGTCTCCAGCGCACGCCGCTGCACCGGGTCCTCCACCGACGACACGTCCATGCCGAAGTACGTCTGCACAGGCAGGAGGGCGGGAGAGATGAGGTGAGGCAGAGGCAAGACAAGGCATCGTTAAACAACTGTTGCTTAATGGTTAGGGAGGTGGTCTTAAGACCAGATGGTTGCCGGTTCGAATCCCATCCTAACCTCTCCCTACACCCCCACCCATGGCTGCAGCACGGCACCTAACCCCACATTGCTCCTGGGACTGTAACCAATACCTGTAAATAACTTAGTAGCTTTGAATAAAAACATAAGATAGGTGTAATGTAATGCACAAAATACACAACAGCATATAGGATGAAACAGATGGTCAGGGAGGTGGTTTGAATCCCACCCTTACCTCTCCCTACATGCATGCCTGAGGGGTCATTGAGCAAGGCACCTAATAAGCTCACATTGCTCCAGGGACTGTAAGCAACACCCTGTAAATAACTAAGCCGCTCTGAATAAAAGCGCCAGCTACTGTACGTGTACATATTTAGTGCATGAAATGTACAAACAACATTACATAGATTACCTAGATGGTGATTTTATCCAAAGGAGCTTGGATATTTTAAGTGCAGGTATTGGATGCGAGTCCTGGGAGCTAAGTGGAATAAGTTGCCTTGGGCCAGGTCACTTCAGCCATGGATGGTATGGATTTAAAACCCACAACTCTCCAAATTCAAGATCCCTAACCCCTAGCTTATGTTTGCCTTTCAGTAGCCACTGTTAGCTGAAAAAGCAACATCATAACATTGCTACGGCATTGCAGAGCCTTAAGTAACATATTA
This sequence comes from Engraulis encrasicolus, assembly GCF_034702125.1. Lineage (NCBI taxonomy): Eukaryota > Metazoa > Chordata > Actinopteri > Clupeiformes > Engraulidae > Engraulis > Engraulis encrasicolus. Next base: position 4,306,395 of record NC_085880.1, read on the forward strand.
ACAGAGGTGTCAAAAGTATTGGTAAAAGTTAATTTGTGCAGCCTAGTAAAATAGCCTCACCTGCCAGCGGTCAAAATATTTTTTTGACGGCGAGTGGGTCAAGCCTCGGACAATGCCCCAGGCCCTGAAACTGGCTGGCCAGTCATAACGCAGTCCGGCTTGCCAGGCTATAATTTGTGTACAACTCTAGCACATGATATTACATAGCTGTTACACCAGTTAATCCACTGTGCCTGACGAGGTGGATAGTGTGTCGTTAATAAAAAACACTAAAAACCCAAAAAGAACCAACCAAAAATTCGATCCAACCAGCGCAGATGTAGCTGATCACAAGACAGGTCTTCTGGTTATTCAAATAAGTTAGCTGTGTTGGAAGGAAATGGTGCTTCTTTTGACACCTCTGCATATTGAGGCATCGTCATTACCATTTTGGTGACAATTAGGTAATACCAGAGGATCTGCATGAAATGTTTAACTAAGCATTAAGTTGAAGTGAGACAGCTGCATCAGCAGACAGAAAAACACCCGGCTAATCAGTCTAAAGAAATAAAACAAAGCCCCAATCATGTTGCAGGCAACACAAAAGTATCAAACCAACTAGAGACCCAACATAAAGAGAGGCACATTAATAGTCACTCAGCTGCATCCGAGGATGCGGTCTCTTCCCATTTCCCTTCTGCTCACAAGCACCATCAGATGAGCAGGGAAAAAGACGAGCAACCTGGTCTCCGGTCTCCAACCACCCGGCCACTTAATTATAAAAAGCAAACTAATCCTCTCTGTAACCACCGGGAACACCTGTCAACATCTTTATTAGAGTTACGATGATAACGTCTTATTGCAAAGGCCACCACCAGGTGTACAACCAAAGGGCTCTACTCGCATCGAATCAAAACACATTTAAAAAGGAATTCAATCCATTTGAACATTCAAGGGAGGTTGCATGTCTGCTGTAGATGTTTTTTTTGTTTGTTGGTTGTTTGGTGGACCATTAACTTTTACTTTCTTGAAATGCATGGGAAAAGTTGCACACACACCCCATCACATCTCCCCCCATCCCTAGGCTACATTCTCTCGACAGATTATCTGTAGGTCAGCATAATACATCATCTGGCCAATGTACGGTCCAATTCTTTTTCTACTTTCTTACTGTTTTTCTCATGCCTTCATTGATAGGACAGAAAGAGAGAGAGAGAGTGACAATATCACTGGGAGAGAGAGATGGGGAAGGATCGGCCAATAACCTTGACTCAAACCAAGGTCCCTGTATTTTTAGACCACTGAGCCACGGTGTCCCTGTATGGTCTGTTTCTAAAGGTGTACTAACCGCGGGGTGGAAGACGTTGATGGCCTGCACGGCGGCCTTGCCCTTCTGCTTGAGGCCGAACACCAGGTCTATCCACTGGCAGAGCGTCTGGGACACGTGGTCCGACTCCAGGGCCTGCCGGTAGATCAGCACGAACAGACGCGGGTCGTTGCGCGCCCACGGAGGCAGGTTCACGTGGTTCACGCGCTCGCTGTTCTGACGCACGCCAAAGTCGAAGCCTGGGAGAGGAGAGGGAGAAAAGAGATTGGGGGGGAATGGCAGAAAGTGAGATGGATAGAAAGACAAAAAAGAGAAAATAAATACAGACAGTGAATGTGGAGCGTCAGCAAATCTGTAAATAACAACGGGTAAACAAACACTTGTATTTTTCCCAGCAGAGTACTGAATAGAAACAACAGAACAATACTGTGTGAATATAAATATTAGCTGAAATCAGCTAGTCAGAAAACAGAGACGGAGCAAACCATGTGATCAACAGTGGTTATATTAAATCTCATAAAACACTTCAAATGCTCTTACCAATATGCCTCGAGTACATTTCAGATAGTATATTGTATTACATCAGATGGTATATTGTATTTATGGGCTTCTGTTGAGCCTCTTACCCTCCCTGTTGACTAGGAACTCTGGCAGGTAGAAGAACTCTGGGATGAGCTCCTTGACGTCGGTCATGGACTCGTAGGAGGAGAGCCGCCACGTGGTGTTCATGGAGTGGAAGGTGCGGTCTGGGATGTCGAAACTCTGATCTGTTACGGACCCCCGACAAGAAACCAAACACACACATGCACACACATATACAGCAGCAGAGAAACACACACAGACACAGACACACAGACACAGACACACACACAGAAACACACACACAGTTATTCCTTTGGCCTACAACTCATCATCTTCACATCAATAGCAGACCAGATATTACAAGGTGAACAAAGGGGTTGTTAAAATATAATAACTTTCTGAAATCGTGGAATTATTTTTTGAAAGAATTTCATCAGTGAATGGCTATGAAACATTAAATACCTCTGGTCCACCCGCCAAGGTGTATTCCATTGTGATAATGAAAAGAAAACATGCCCAAGGCCCTCCTCTCAGGCCCTCTCCCCCACACAGATCAATAAGTGGGAGAGAATGAGGCAGATATTCATTGACAGAGGTGCATAATCACACACTATTTCTCCATCAGCAGGCTCAACTGAACCTGCACCTAATGAAGTGATGATCCATTCAGGCTCCATTCAGAGGGAGGGAGGGAGAGCGAGAGCGAGAGCGAGAGAGAGAGAGAGAGAGCGAGAGCGAGAGCGAGAGAGAGAGAGAGAGATTTATATTAAATGAGAGAGACCCACAAAATAGAGAGTAATGCTAAAGTACCCCAAGACTTTATTTTTTCGTCCGTGACTAAACACTGGCACTTGGGGTCTGCCACTCTGAGATGAGAGGTGCCACTTGAGTTGCCATTAGCACAGGCCGTTCTGCTCCTGTTTGAAGGATACCAGGCCCCGTCCAACAATACAGGTGGGTGACGCATAATAAACAAATTACCACCTTCCTTCTTGCCCATATCCACCCATGCAATACTGCACTGCTTGTGAATTAAGATGAGTGCGAAAACAAGTGCTTCCCCATCATTTGCCGACGGTGTAATTTAATTTGGCACATTTGAACTTGGAGTGAGCACGGCCCATAGGGCAAACAACACAGGTGCAAAAATACAGAGCACCACAAAGTATTACTGCCACTAAGGCTTACTCTGTTTATTTGAAGGAGAAGTTGAGTTTGCTGCAATAGGCAACAAATAATGAAGTAAAAGCCCTAAAACAACCAAATGAAATGTGGTTCACTTTCAGTTAACTTTCCCATAATCTATTCAGTTATTGCCTTAGCTACCGGAATATTTCCTGTGAGGGTTTGGCATGGAATGGACTGGCCAGTAGAAACTTGAGTACAACACAGCAACAGCAGCAACAGTAGTGGCAGTATACTCATACTCATAATTTGAGCATGATGCAGGATCTTAACAGACATGGGCAATGACAACCCAACTCTTAAGCAGTGCAGACAGCTCAGCTAGTCAGCAGGTGGGAGGTCTCCAGATATGTTGTACACCAACACTTCCCTTCATATTTGACAATACACCTGGTGTTTGATACTTGGCACACACTTCTACAGCTACAGTGCACGTTAAAGACACCTGTAAGCACTCAAGCGCTTACCACATATGTTTGCTTATTCTGCGTACAGAGCCGATGGGGCAATTAGAGAGGGCTTTGCTGACATGAGCAAATGGACAATCTCGACCACGAGAGGCCTTGCTAATGGGCAGGCCTCTGACTGCAGCAGAAGGCATACGTAATGAAGACACACTTCTCTTGTCTCTCTCATACATTATGCCTCAGATGCCACCGGCTAAAAACACCGAGCCCAACACACAGGTCTGGAGTGGAATGCTGTAGTTGAGCCTCCCTTTGCTCAGTGACAACTGCTATTCATCTCGGTTTAAAGGAGGTCTGTGTTTCGAAAGCGAAAGCAGCAGTTCTGTGCAAAACTTTGTGGCTTCACTGGGGGAATGACTCTACATAACCACTTTTACATTTTGGATTCACAGTAGAGTGTCAGACAGGGATTTCCATTACTAATACACATTGATGATATTGTTTATTCGGTTTCCACAATAAACGTGAATCGCCACCTCTTCTTTTGGAAATTACACATTGACTACAGAACAAATGACACAGGGTTTTTTACATGTCTAACATGACAAAGCCATCACAATAAGCTTTTTAACTTTTTCAAAAGGAGAGTGCCTTGGATTTTCTTCAGTTTTGCAAATGAGACAGGGTATCGGAACTGTAACTGCAAATCAAATTCTGACACTAAAATGCAGCTTAATGGGGTTTAGGCTCGTGGAATGGGATGGGCGTGGTCACCTTGGTAGGCCAGGAACATCTTGGTGAAGGGGGGCATGCGGACCAGGAAGTGGAGCACGGTGCCGCTGTTGGAGTAGTGGGAGCCGTAGTGGTACGGCTGCACTGGGGGCATGGGGTCGTCGTCACGCGCACCCTTCCTATACTCCTCCTCCAGATACTGCAACACACACACACACACGTGCACACACACACGTGCACACACACACACGCGCGCGCGCACACACACACGCGCGCGCACGTGCACACACACACAAGCAACGCACACATGCAACGCACCCGTGCAACGCACGTGCACAAACACACACGCGCACACACAACGCGCACGCACATACACACACATACACGCACAAACACAAACGTGCACAAACAAACACACGCGCACAGATACACACGCGCACAAATACGGACATGCACAAACACACACACACATATTAGTCACAGACTTCAATACATAGGGAGAGTTGATGAATGCACACATTGCCAAGTAATGTTACTCTGCCTTTGTCGGTTTTGCAATCCTTTATAATTAGCAGCCAAAGTATAGGCATTGTACATATTTCTTTCTATGCAGTGCTGTATTCGCACACGCACACGCACACGCACACACACTTAAGCACACGCACACACACTTAAAGCATTACCTTGTAGTTGTCCACATATCGATCCTCCTTCTCTTTAGACTGCACGGCTATGGGCTTGCTGAGGTTCCTGTTAACCAAAGAACACACATGGTCTCATAATGATCATCTATAGTAAAAAAGCTGCACTCCCGGATCAGTTTCTTGCAGTTTTAATACTGGGTTAGCATGGCAGACAGACAGATGTTTCGGCCTGAAACGTCTGTTTGTCTGCCATGCTAAGCCAGTATTAAAACTGCAAGAAACTGATCCGGGAGTCAGGCTTTTTTACTATACATGAACTTTGCTGTTTTCTCGCACCCAAAGACCTTGTAAGAAACTTTTCGGAGTTGAGCGCACTTTCTCTACTAAAAGTTTGCTCATAATGATCATCGCCTGGTGCAGCATGCAATCATCTCAACATCAGTCAAGTCAGGATTGGCTCGACATCTGGCTGTGCACTTAGTCGGCACTCCAGGAAACAATGCGGTGCATGACAACTGTGTGTGTGTGTGTGTGTGTGTGTGTGTGTGTGTGTGTGTGTGTGTGTGTGTGTGTGTGTGTGTGTGTGTGTGTGTGTGTGTGTGTGTGTGTGTGTGTGTGTGTGTGTGTGTGTGTGTGTGTGTTCAATTAAAAGGCCCTCTTAAGGCAAGACATCAATACCCCAAGCTAGGCAGACAAGATTGCCTTATTGCCCATCACCATCAGCCACCTTCAGCCACCTACTGTAACTCTTGCCGTGCAGAAAACAGATGAAATATTATCATAGAAGCGCGACTCTAGACACGGCACTTCCAACACACTACCCCACGCACTCCACCCAATCAACCAATAGCACCCGTGCAAATCGAAAGCAGAAGTGAGCTATAACGGTCAGGGAAGATTTTTAGTGGCGCACATCAGGTGGTACAACCACAGCTATTGCCACTCTTGTATCAATTAAATGAATTAGTTATTAATTGGGAATTAATGCGCAAGTAATACGATTTTTAGATGAAACGCCACCCTGCCGTCTGTTACTAAAAAAAACCGCACAAATGACCCACATACAGCAAAGTCCATGGCTTCATGCTGGGCTGTAGCAGACAGGAGCAGTTATCTCTCAGACAGGACAGAGTTATTGACTAGTACACCGGGTACTGTTCTCATCCTTGCCTTTTGTGGTCTGGCAAGTGCATGGTGCACTCGGACAAAAGATTGGAGTATGGGCTTTGTGTTAAAGCTGATCAATTGTCATGTCAAGGCAGAACACAGTGCTCATTTGAAATAATGGAGACATACTGGGAGGCCAACGAGGGCATTATGTGTGTCAAATACTGATGTGTGTGTGTGTGTGTGTTTATGATTGTATTGCTGTGTGTGTGTGTGTGTGTGTGTGTGTGTGTGTGTGTGTGTGTGTGTGTGTGTGTGTGTGTGTGTGTGTGTGTGTGTGTGTGTGTGTGTGTGTGTGTGTGTGTGTGTGTGTGTGTGTGTGTGTGTGTGTGTGTGTGTATGTATGTATACACATGTGTGCTGATGATTGCATTTCTGTGTGTGTGCGCGTGTGTTCATGATCATATATCTGTGTGTGTGTGTGTGTGTGTGTGTGTGTGTGTGTGTGTGTGTGTGTGTGTGTGTGTGTGTGTGTGTGTTGATCACCCACCTGTATATGCCAGGCTCGTGCAGGTCGAGCGTCTCGTTGGTGTAATCGCGCAGGATGAAGGGGAAGACGGGGTACTGCATCAGGTCGTTAAAGGAGCGCCCCGCGTGCTTGTTCAGGTGCGTGAGGTACTCGAAGTTGGTGATCTGGCCCGAGCCCCACAGGTGTGTCAGCGCCGAGATGTTGCCGTACTCCAGCAGGTTGGGCAGGTCCGACGTCAGGATGTTGTGGTAAACGTCGTCACGGAACTGCGAGCGGAGGGAGAGGGGTTAGTCATCAGGATATTTTAAAATATTAATTTAATAGAAGAATAGAAGAATCCATATTCTGTATTTTATAATTTCATATACTGCATTTCGCATTTTTTAATTCATGGCAGGATATTTACGACAAGAAACGATTGCATGACGTGACTGGAGAATTACTGCCGAGCTTAATGTTGTGGTATAGTGCACATGAAAAGGGGGATCTTCTCCATGGTCCGCCATTTTGAATTTCCAGAAATAGTCCTTTTTAGTTGCAAAAATTACTGTACTTGGGCCATACTAGAAAATACTAAATCTTTCCTGAAAAAATAATTGTCAATAGGCAGCCCAGTTTCAATGAGCAGCATAGTTGCAGTACCTTTTTTGACCATTTCCTGCACAGTGTACCTTTAAGGCTCTCGGTAATGCCATAGCAATGTTGTTATGATATAGTTGGCCTTTCACTCTGAAAAGACTCCTCTCAGCAGGCCAATCTGCATGAAGATGATACAATGGATAGTGGCTGAACTGAACCAATGACTGCAGCATATATTCATATTTTAGTACACAGTCTTTAGGGCAGGACTTTATCAAGGGTATACGTAGCCTACGTTTCGATTGGTACCATTAGGGTGCGTCTACATTTTTAGGCTATATACATCCTACAGGAATTACACTAGATTGCTATTCCCTGAGATGCACCTCGCTCAAAATACCAGAGAAACACCTTTTTTTAAAATAGCTCCCACTGTGTGAGTTTTTATGATTTTTGGCAGATGCATCCCGCTGTCAGGCTGGCACATAATAAAGCCCATGCCAGCCAGAAACATGGTGCTAAAAACGCGATCACACCGAGGGAGCTAAACACGGTGAGTGGATATTTCTGTCTTCAATTGATGGAAAAAATGGGATATCAACAAAAACATTCGCAAACAATTAAATAAACAGGATATTTTGGGCGGATTTATTCTTTGTTGCTTATATGAAATAATAAGAAAAGCAGCGGGGCGTTGGGTTTCATATAACTACAATGTCAACATATTTAATATTTAAAGCTTTCATGCTGTGCTGGACTGTTTATAAGCCTTCAGCGGAGGAGGATTGGGGATTTGGAGGTTTGAAACACACACACACACACACGCGCACACGCGCACGCACACGCACACACACACACACACACACACACACACACACACACACACACACACACACGCGCACACGCGCACGCACACGCACACACACACACAAGTGTGTGTGAAAAGAGAAATTAGAACAGTATCAGCACTTCGTGAAACTTTAGTAAACTTCTCAATCTTCCAACTTCACTGTGTATTGACCTCACTTCCCCCTTTTTTGTTCAACTTTGTCATTTAAAGCTCACTGAAGTCTAACGTGCATTGAGCATCTTTTGTACCGCGTCCGCCGCGGTTGCCATTCTGTCCAGACCTTCATTGTCATATTTTAATTTCCTGAAAGAAGCGTTGCGGCTTCAAAGCAAAAGCATCATATCATTTCCTTTCCCCTTATCTCATTTTTATTATGATGGCCATTGAGATGGGTGGTTCGTATCCTAGCCCAGAGCAGCCATGCATAATGGGGGTGAGGTGGGGTTACTGAAGTTTACTTTGAGTTCATTAAGGACCACCAGTCATGCATGTGGCCACACCGTGTTCAATTGATTAAATTCAAACTCATTAATTCAATTAATTTCCATCGAGCCATGAGAGTTGGAGCCTTTCTCTCAAAGACCTTTTGGTGGATCTGAGACTGACGGCCCTGAGGCCCCTGGTGGCAATGTGGTTTTATTTCATTTTAAAATTAACATGGTGGACTTTAGACTTGAGGCTCCCCAAGGGAGTCTGGGATGGCCTCTGTCGTCTTTTAGAGGTTGTTAGAGGCGTGTATTGTCCAAGTTTTATATTACTGAAGCAATGTGGTCCTAATTAAATCAATCAGATACTGTGTTAAACTTTGTGCAAAAAAAGAAAACGAAAATGAACAGCTTAAACTCTAGCATACAGATAAATGTAGCGTCAGGTATGTGCGGGTTAAGTATGTGATTTGACACATTGTTGCATTGAGATGTTTAAGGGCCAATGTTCGGTGAGAAGGTCCCTCGTGTGGAATAGCAAATGACAGAGAGATATCAGGATCCCGATGCGGAGTGGGAGGGAGCTCTGAAGGGAGCTATTTTACGACAGAGACCGCCTCACCGAAGGTTATCTCACTTATTACATGGGATACCCTTAGATTATTCATTGTGCTTCATAATTATGACAACGACATATTAATTGAATGAGAAGTTTAGTCATTGGGGAAGTAAAATGACAAAATAGTCCGTCGACTTCCAAACTCGTTCTAGAACACCGGACAAAATTGTTCTGCACAGCGACATCAGCTGATTTCGAACAAGAAGTGACCGGACTCCTTGTGAAGTGGTACGAAATGCAAGCATTAGCTGCCAAAAGTCTGCCATTGGCAGCAGCCCGTAAGGAATTCACAAGTTTGTTACTATATCAGATGTGCGAATGTTAGGGAGCCCCATTCAAATAGACGGCGCATTCTACAGAATGAAGACGACCCATGTAATAAGCACATAGTTATTTTGTTACAGTGTATTCTTAAAGACTGTATGCCATTTGTACCTTGGTGTTGTCGAAGGCCAGCAGCAGGGTTCGCCCATTGGTGAGGAAGATCTCGGTGGCGTTGTCCCTCAGCTGCCACCAGCGCTTGTGGACCTCCTTCACCTCCTCGTACGTCCAGGAGAAGGACGCCGGCTCCGTCTCGCCATGCAGCGTCTGACACACAGTGCGGTGCAATGCAGTATGGATAAAAGGGCACATACAAACGTATACAAAGACAGAGAGACAGAACAGACACAGACACACGAATTTTAAAAATCTTTCACAACTACTTGGTAAAATGTATAAATACATTGGAATTGGCCACACGCATGTCCTAAATTCCAGACTTAATTGGAAGCAATAGCACAATGGTACGCAATTTCACAGGGCACACAGACCGACAGATACGAACAAACAAACACACACTTCCAGATGGCATACGCCACTGTACAGGTCAAGTTGGGCACAAGTTTGTACACAGGTACGCATACAGATGGTGCGTAGATATGCGCCCAGGGTTTACAAACACACAGGGTGCGTTCCAATATGCGACCTTGCGTCCTCCACTTGTGCATGTGGCCTCGTACCAGAGAGTAATATGCCATGATGACATCACTGAAACCAGCATTATATTTCTATATCTTGCAAAAGCTCGTTTGTTAAGTCATTTTCTCATCTTCAAACTGGATGATGAATGAAGAGTAGTCCCCCAAAAATAGTTTTGGCTAGGCTGACAGCGGGGAAACTTTATTGTTTTCTCCACGGAGGTGGGGCCAGAAGGCGGGGCGAGGCCACAAGTACAAGAGGAGGATGCAATATTGGAATGCACACACTGCCGGAGAGATCCAGACAGACAGGCACGCGCCGCCTTGTCTGGCCATATGGCGTGGCTGACACAGGGGACTCAAAGCCACCTCAGTAGACTCAAACCTGCTGCCTGAGGTGCCGTCTGTTAGGGGGTGTAAATAATAATGGATGCATCAATGCAATGGCCGACGATACGAATCGCATCGTATCGTGGGTCATTCTTAAGTATCGAAAATAATTGAATCGCTGGCCCCTGCCCAATGCGCTTTCTCCATAACATAAGAGAAATGGAAAAAACATAACAGAAATTGGAACAAAAAATCGAATCGAATTGAATCGCAACATATCGTGGGGCATTCTTATGTATTGAAAATAATCGAATCGCTGCTTGGCCACAGAAAATACTTAGCCGCCGTCCAATAGCTCAACATGGTGTGGTGTAGAGCAGACTAGTAACTGGGCTAACAGTCACAGAAGCAGACAAATAAAAAAAAATACTCAGTCACAAAAATGAACCGGGGCACACAGACAGAGACATAGACAGGCAAGAACTCAGACACAGGCTTGCACCAAAGGGCACTCGAGTAACAGAAAGCAATGGGGACACAGAGACATTAACACACACACACACACACGTCTGTGGGCGTATTACACCAGGGAACATGAAGGCTTACTTGAATGTCCTGGGCCTCAGCTGCGTTATCCTCAACAAAGTACATCCCAGTCTTCCCTGTGGATGAACACA
>NC_085880.1:4324825-4344825 GCF_034702125.1 Engraulis encrasicolus
GCTTAATACAGTTAAAATCGTTGGCCAGGGTTTATAAAGGTGGTAAAGTGTCTTATTTTTCATGTAAGCCGGTGTCTTGCTTTAAGACAAGTTAAAAGAGGGAGCATGTCGCTAAGCTAGAGGAAGTCAATGGATCCACGTAGCATGATACAATGCTACACGGATCCATCGACTTTCACTACTTTACTCCATTGACTTTCACTGTATCCTGAATTTGGTCAGAACCGGGATAACCCTCACATTCGGGATACTGCTATTCTAACAGCTATTCTATTCCATTCTATTTTGTTCCATTCTATTGTAATCCATTAGGGCTTACAAATGACGGTTACAAGTCTGATCGCGAGGTCTGCCGCGGTTTTCCCTCCAGTCATGGCACTTAAACCAGCGTTTCTTCAGCAGTGAGTGGGTGGGGGGGTGTCTGTCCCTTGGTACTTTAATATAAGTCGCTTTGGATAAGAGCGCCCACTAAATGAGACATAATTTGATTTCCCCTGAAACGCCGATGCCATTAGTTTGCCTGCTGGCCTATGTGGACAACTTCCGGCTTTATGACACCACCACTCTGTGTAATCAGCAGCTCGTACAGGGAGGCAGGAAGGAAGAGTTGGATACTCATCATCAGATATACAGTGATCCCCCTGCAATGCCTTCTCATGGTCCTCCTAATATATGGCAGACATGTTGTCATGAATATGCAAGCTGCCATAAAATGCTGAGGAATAGTTTGTCAGAGCGATCGTATAATTTACGATATGTATACTGCAATATAGAAATGTTGGTGTGGTGCAAATTAAATATTTTATAGTAAGATGTATAAAAATAACATGTTGGAGGTTTACATGTATACTTGTGGCGAAAACTGGACAATAAAATTTCCATATGGCGCCTTACAAAACCACAGGTTATTTACTACATATAGGGATATGCTGAAATGCAACGGCCCCCATAGATGGGAGATAACTCTATTCAGTACTGAAAAATAGATGATGCTTATCCCTGATGGCCTCCCCTTCCAGGGCTGGCGCCCCTGGGCCTATTCACCTAAACATTCTGATATGGTCATTAAATTATGGTCATACAGTATACAATACAGTAAATATGAAGTATATGATAAAATGCCACCAGTGCTTAACCTCCATAGCCCTAATAAACAAATAAATGAATAGGCTACACTATTTAGATATTTAGACATTGTCAGTAGACCTAAATGTGAAACAGTAAGTTAAAGGGGGATGCCACTATTTTGGGGCTTAATACAGTTAATATCGTTGGCCAGGGTTTATAAAGGTGGTAAAGTGTCTTATTTTTCATGTAAGCCGTTGTCTTGCTTTAAGACAAGTTAAAAGAGGGAGCATGTCGCTAAGCTAGTGAAAGTCAATGGATCCGTGTAGCATGCCACAATGCTACACGGATCCATTGACTTTCACTATCTTAGCGACATATTCCCTCTTTTAACTTGTCTTAAAGCAAGACAACGTTTAACATGAAAAATAAGACACTTAACCACCTTTATAAACCCCAGCCAACGATTTTAACTGTATTAAGCCCCCAAATAGTGGCATACCCCTTTAACAATAAGTTGAAATAATGAAATCGTCCCATATTTTGAAACAAAAGTACTGTTCCGTGTAGAGCTGAAACTGAGTCCACAATTTTGTTAAAATGCAGGAAATTGCATCTAAGAAATACAACATTTTCTGGGGGAGGACTCCCACACCCCCCGACAAGGTGCCCCCCCATACTCCATCAAATGCCCGTCCAACAACTTCGTTCTGCAGCCGGGTCTGTCCCCTTCTATGAAACCGTCATCATCACCACCACCACCACCACCACCACCACCATCACTGACACACTCACAGCCTACATACAGTAGAGTTCATTCCACCGAGCACATACAAACAAACCGATGGCTTACATAAAATGATAAATTATACAGTTTACGTAATCAACCCCTGCTGCATGTCAAGATTCATCAGCTAATGAGGCAGCGATAATTATACACAGCAGAAACGAGGCACCTTCTTTAAACTTTCATGCTAGCAGGAAAGTCATTGACCATGACTGCTGTCATAACACGTCTGATTTCTGTGGCGATGGGAAGAGACATACGTAGCCTCGCCCCCTCGCCTGTGTGTTTTTGTTCCTCTCTGCATCTGAAGGTTTTTATTTCCTAATTGGAGTGCACACACCTCCACATTACTGGACCGCCCCGGCCGGCTGGCTGGCTGCCTTTCAGGGTGTCTAGGGTTGAGAGTCTCACGGCTAATGGTCACAGTAAATTATTTCTCACCACGGCATCAGTGGAAATTAGCACACCATAAAACCTAATGACCATCTTGTGTTGCTGGACAAGGTTGCTTATTTCATCACACACACCTCCGTGTATTTGTGTGTGTGTGCTTATGAAAAAGGTTGCATGCTTCAAGCATCTTGATGTGAAAGAGAGAGTGAGACAGACAGAAAGAGAAGGCAGACAGATTGACTGAGCTGAGCGACTGAGAAAGAGAAGGCGAGACAGGAAAAAAAAAGAAAAGTGGAGCACAAAACTGCTGCCATGGAAACGGCAGGAATTCGTGAGAAACATTAAGATGTTTTTTTTCTTTTCCTCCCTTTCTGTGCTCTTGTTATTTGTGCCACAACAGAAGGATGTCAGCTGTCTGCAAACAGTATGCATGTAAAACAAACCAAAATGCCACTCGTTCATGCTCTCCCTCCTTTGTTCCCTCTCTCTCTCTCCCTGTGTTCCAATTCAGCTGTTGTATGTGCTCAAAACCACCTTGTGATCTCTCTTTGTTCAAAGCCATTTTCCCAGACAACAGGCTCCAGTTCAGATAACCTTTACCGTCAATCACAACAAACTAACGCGCGCACGTACACACACACACACACACGCACACGCACACGCACACGCACACGCACACACAGACACACAGACACACACACACACCTGTGCGCCATAGTTTCCTTAATGTATGAGAAACACTGCACAATGCTATGAGGACAAATTCTAGTGGTAGATGGGTCATTTTATATAAGGGTCAATGACATTTTTTGGGGGCTCAGACGTCTGTTGGCACAACCACCGCTAATGCCCATAAATTAATTAGTAATTGGTAATTAATGTACTGCAATGAATATGCTTCTTAGATAATCCACAACCCAAAGCACCCCCCCCCCTCCCCCCCCCAAAAAAAAACATTTCATCCATACAATATCTAAGAAACGGAATTACCCGTTTCTGTGGTTGCACCATTCTGATGTGTGCTGCCACCAAAACGTCATTGAGCCATACATCTATGACGTTAGACAGCGTCCCCATTATACAGTATATGCGTTGTCCCTGGCTGCCTTACCTCCGGGCTCTCGCATAGGATATTGGGGTGACTGGGTAATTTTAGGCATTCAAATCTATGAAGCAGTGTGAGCCAGTGTTACTGTGGCTGTGGCTGTGGTTGCACCACCCTGACGTGTGCTGCTACTGAAACGTCATTGACCCATAAGTCTGTGAAGTTAGACAGCATCATTTTAATATTAAATAGAGATGCACCGGATCCTGATTTTTAGGATCCTGCCGGATACCGGATCCACTGCTTAAGATCCTGCCGGATCCAGAACCGGATACCGGATCCTACGTAAGGGTTGAAACACATAGCCAACTCGCACACGTAGACCCTTTTTATTACGTTGGCGCTAACTACTTTTAAGACTCATTAGCTTACTGCCACTCTGCCTTAAACGGCCGCTTCCAAAGGGCTATCCATGCAGCGATTGGGGTTGTGAAAGACTGACTGAAAAGCCTAGGCTACCTAAAAAGTAAAGATGCCCCAGATCCTGATTTTTAGGTAACTGCCGGATACCGGATCCACTGCTTAAGATCCTGCCGGATCCGGATAGTCTGAAAAACCCTATTATCCTGCCGGATCCGGAACCGGATCTTGGATCCTGTACATCTCTAATATTAAATATGCATGAAGAGTTCAGATGCAAACCCCCTAACTCCATTTCTGAAGACCTGTACTTCTATATTTTTAGAGAACCCCCTTGTTGGTTTGGTTTACATTCATATACTTGATAATACATATAAATAGTTACATTACATAAATAAAATGAAACAATATGCAATTTTGATAGCTTTGTATTAAATAAAAATGAATTAAGATTATTTTCTGAAAAGGCACTTAGGGGGTTTTGCATCTGAACTCTTCACATTGTCCCAGGATGTCTTACCTCCAGGCCCGGGCTGAGGCTCTCGCGTAGGATCTCAGGGTGGCTGGGCTCCCTGATGAAGTCCAGGGCCTCCTTCCGTTGTGCCAGGGGCCGCGCGGGGCTCAGCGAGTGCACCAGGAGCCGTCCGATCTGCACGCGGAAGGTGTCCCGGCACGACCACAGCACGCGCCGCCACTGCTGCCGAGGGGCACTGCCACGACCCGTGCTGCCCTGCACACACATAACAATATAGAAATAATGAGATGCATGGCACACACACATATTATACACTGCCACGACCCACGCTTCATGAGCCATCAGAGATGACAACCTAGTGCCTTCATTTCCTGTAGGATTAATAAAAGTACTCTGCTTTGCCGACGCTAGATGCACATGATGCACACTGTATGCTTGGTGAAAAAAACTGCGGGCAGGCAGACGGTCGAAAACATAACCTCCTTGGCGGAGGTAAAAATATACCCTTACAGACCACTGTACCCTCACACATCCATCACGATGTCAACTCAATCACTGGTGGATGAACGACTAACGTTGCACAACCTGTGACGGTGCACGGACGTGAGACACGACGCCGGCTGCTCCTCAGCCTTAATACAGAGCCAGAGATGACAGTTCTCTTGAGCAAAGGTCACCGCCACATCCCCACATCCCAGCTGAGGCAAAGATGAATGTTATCTCCGCCATCGTCACAAACACAGTCCTCTCTCGCGCCTGTTGACACACGGGGGGTGGGGGCTGGGGCTGCTGTGAGGACAGGCATGAGGGGATAACACCAAAGGCCACCAAGCGACAATGACATATATTGAGCAAATAAAATATAGCCCCTAAGCCCGGCACTGAGACCAACGCTATTCTGCTGCACTCAGTCAAAAACATAACGTCCTTGCAACAGGAAGTCCCACTGCTGTTTGTGGTTGCTCTTTTTGAGAGTTTGGAAAACCAGAAATGTACCAAGGTTGAGCCACCTACATGTAGCAATGGGCATCATTATATGGTCCTGCCAACATCAGTGTTGTTCAAGATAGTTAAGTTGCAGAGGGTCTAGGTCTACCACTGGTTGTTGAGTTTCCTGTTGCTTTGGAGCTTGTTATTTTAGAGCTTTCAACGCTTTTGCTCTTGGTGTTAAATACTGTAAGCTACTGTACGTATATCATCTACAGTAGGTTTGGCCACGAACTACTGCAGATAGCAAGAGAACAAGGTTATGCAGTCTTTGAGTCAGTCCTGACGTTAAACTGCAGTAGATTACAAGTAGCAGACAATTGTACATACCCTTCAGAAGGGACTTTGCAGAAAAATAGCACAACCACAGGTTAACAGTTAACAGAATTCTATAAATTTGATTGTAACTGCATTCCCTTTTCTTTTAAATTTCACAACAAAATTTAGCAATAAATGTTGGATGTTTGGAATATGGGAAGGGTAGGTTCGGGGATAGTGAAAATATTCTTAGGTCCAAAAGGAGGTCCCTGCAGAAAAAAAGTTTGGGACCCACCTGTGTAAAGCAGCGTACACACACAACGCTAGCTTTTCGTTTGCTCGCCTACTCGCCACTCTTTCATGGAACGTTCGCTGAAAGTTCCCGTGGCTTTAACTGCCAATGAACAGGTGAGAAGTACCGAACTCTGCATTCCAATTGGTTACTCGCTTACTCGCCTCACTCGAAGATAAAATATTTTCAACTCGGGAATGTCGGGATCCACCCTCATCGCATCGCTTGTACAGTACTCGCCTGCTAGTCTCGTTGAGACTGAAGGAATCTGAATATTGCCCCCAATCTGATACATTACATTTGGATGTTCATGCATTGTTTTATCCATGAAGGAACAACTCTCTCTTAGTTTGTAGGAGGCAATAAAGGTTAATTTCCCAATAAGCCTCCAGGGGATAGTTATGAATCACTGGTGCTGATTGCTATTGGCTAAAACTATCATTGTATGTGACATCATTCAATGTGACCTCATTTCCTGTGGAGGTCTTTAAGTTCAGCCACTGGCTTTGTTCTGGCGCTTCTTCTTTGTCTGTACCTGTAAACACCTCATTGAATAGAGGGGGTGGGGAGGCCTGTGGACAGGGCTTTGGGGCCTATTGGCCTCAACTCTCCCTCTCTCAAGCCAATAAACCTTGCATTTCTGAATTTCAACTATTGCACTGGAACTGGTCTTAAATATTAATTAGTAGTAAACCTAGATACTATCAAGACACATTGACATTGTATTGACTTCATTCGCTAAGCGAGTAACTAGCAGCGACGTGTGTGTACGGCCCTTTAGGTCAGGTGCAGGTGTTGAAGTACTGTACATACCAGTGACTTCTGAAGCCAATTGATTAATTTAAAGTCAGGTTATTAGCGGTGGTTCCAACAACATGGACAGGCAACAAAAGTTCTGCCGGGGGATGTGAGGTCAGGTGTAGGTGTCGGAAGTACAGTACGCACCAGTCCGATCTTGATGCCCTCCGTCATGAGCTTGAGGATGTCCTTCTTGAAGGTCCTCATGTTGGTCGGGGGGAAAGGGGAGGTGGGGGTGGAGCCGTTCTCCTCCGTGCCCGTACCCGTGCCCGTTCCGTGGTCGCCAAACACGGGGGTGGTGGGCAAGTGAGCATCGGGGGAGTCCGGGAAGTTCAGGAGCTCGAAGAAGTCCTGGTTGGCATCTGAGGAGAGGAGGGAGGGAATAGGAGGATGAGGATGAGGGAGACTGAGGACCAAGATGGAGTCATCATCATCATGACCGCTGTGAGCTCTGAACTCAGAGATCTACAGTGAGCTTGAGGTCTTGTGTATTTGTATGTACCTGTATTGTATTTTAAACTAAATAATAAAAAAAATACATACAACAGATATATAAAATGCATATATTATTTTAAATGAGTGATGTGAGTATGTGACTAATTTACCCCTAGGAACAATTTAATATTCTATACTCTGCTGTACTATACTCTTCTATTCTACTTCTTCTAATCTGTCTGTGTCTTGTGTCTGGTGCCAGCATCTGTACAGCAAACACAATTGCCCCATGGGGACAATAAAGTTCTACTCTTCTACTTTGACTGCCATGCCAACGAGCCAGGCCTCTTTCATGCCAGGCCTTTTGTACCCTGAAGACCCAACTTCGAGGCTGGGTGGGATAACTTCTCCCCTTCATAGACTGTGGTCTTCTACTGTGAAAATTGAGAATTAAGCTGTTGTACAACTATATTAGAGCAGAAAAGGGGGGCATCACGACTAGACGAGTAAAACTTATTTCAGCACAGAGAAACTTTAATCAAATCAAATTAATGTCGTGATTTAAATCATTCAAAAGGGCGGGATGGGATATTTCCAGTAACTGAATGTCAAGTACTCGCTGAATGCATAAAGCAGAGATAATATGAAAGCCTCTGGCATTGACAATTAAATAATCTGAAAAGGTTTTACCTCCAAGTGTATCCAGTGTATTAACAGACTGTGCTTCAGTTCCCAAAAACTGAGGCACACACTCTTCTTTTCTTTTTTTGTGACCGAAAAAGAAATGTGACAGAAAATTGAGCGTTTGTACTGCTGTTAAAACCACTAAAACACTCGTAACAGAATTTCTGACAGACTGACAAAATAATTGGTGAGTAGCTTTGCGGTTCTATACCCATCCTGGAGTAGTTAGTGGTGTCAGAATGTCTGTTCACAAAGAGAAGTAAAACAATGGCAATCAATCTCAACGACAACAACCACAAACATCTAATCTGAGGTAAAGTAGTGCTCCGTTACACCAGGCCCTGAATGCCCACAGTCGATGAAAATGGATTTTGAAATACAAGGAGTTTTTAAAATGTTCACTCTGACTCCCTTCACAGGATCTGGCAAGGTGAACTTTAAATGCCAAGACAATACTCCTGAGAGAGAAACAGAATATCTGATGTCTTGTTAAATTGTAAATTGTAAAAATGTTTCTCCTGTAAATTGTAATGCAATTTGATTATCTAGCAATATTTTACATTGATAGAAGTCTGAACTGCATGCTCTTAGTGTGAACTCACCGATCTACTGCTGTAGTAAGAAGTAAGAAATCCTAAAGTAAGAAATACAGGTGTGTGTGCCACCACAAGATACAGTCCCAAGAAAAAGTTTGTACACCCTTTGAAATTTCTTACCTTTCTGTCAAAATTGGTCATAAAACATGGTCTGATCTTCCCGGAAATCACAAGAAGGAACAACCAGAGTCTGCTTTAACTAATTCAACCCAAACATTTACAAGTTTTCATATTTTCATTGACCATAAGATGTAAACATTCACAGGACAGCAAGGCATAAGTAAGTACACCCTTGCATTCAATAGGTTTTAACCCTAAATTAGTCGCAATAACCTCAACCAGATGTTTCCTGTAGTTGCAGATCAGATTAACAAAACAATCTGGATGTATCTGGTCTCCCTCTTCTTTAGAAAACTGCCTCTCGTCAGCAAGGTTTGTGGGATGGCTGGAGTGCATAGCTTTCTTGACTTCATGCCATATAATCTCAATTGTTTTTTGTCAGGGCTTTGACTGAGCTATTCCAGAATATGTATTTCATTATTATGAAGCCATTCTAAAGTCGATTTGCTTCTAAAGTATGGGTTGTTGTCACATTTCAGCACCCATCCTCTTGTGTGCTTCAACTGTGTGACAGACTGCCTCACTTTTTTCTGTAAAATATCTCGATAAACTTCTGAGTTCATTGTTCCACTGATAATAGCAAACTGAAAAGGGCCTGAGGCAGCAAGGTAGCCGCATATAATGATGCTCCCGCCACCATACTCAAAGGTTGATATGATGTTTTGGTGAAGGTGTGGTTCTCCAATTCTCCTCCAAACATGACATTGTGTGTTCCCCTGAACAATTCAACTTTGGTTTCAACGTTGGTCTACAGAATATTTTGCAGTAATTCTATGAAGCATATAAATGCTTTTTCGCAAACCTCAAAGGTGCAGCAATATTTTTTTGGACAGAAACCCCATTAATTTTAGATTGGCAGAATGAATCCCATTTTTAGCTATTCTTGGTTACATCTCCTCTTCTGAGTATGGTGGCGTGAGCATCATTATATGCGGGTACCTTGCTGCCTCAGGCCCTTGACAGTTTGCTATTATCAGTGGAACAATGAACTCAAGTTTATTGTGATATTTTACAGAAAAAACGTGAGGAAGTCTGTCACACAGTTGAAGCACACAAGAGTATGGGTCCTGAAATGTGACAACAACCTATACTTTAGAAGCAAATCGACTTTAGAATGGCTTCATAATAATGAAATACACATTCTGAAATAGCCCAGTCAAAGCCCTGACAAAAGAACTATTGAGATTATATGGCATGAAGTCAAGAAAGCTAGGCCTATGCACTCCAGACATCCCACAAACCTTGCTGACAAGAGGCAGTTCTCTAAACAAGAGGGAGACAAGATAAAAACAGAGAATCTGATCTGCAACTATAGGACTGTCAAGTCTGGTTGATGATATTGCAACTAACTGAGGGTTAAAACCTACTTAATGCAAGGGTGTACTTACTTATTCCCTGCTCTCCTGTGAATGTTATGGCCTTATGACCAATAAAAATATGATAACATGTAAATGTTTGGGTGGAATTAATTAAAGCAGACTCTGATTGTTCCTTCTTGAGATTTCCGGGAAGATCAGACCATGTTTTATGATCAATTTTGACAGAAATGTAAGAAATTTCAAAGGGTGTACAAACTTTTTCTTGGGACTGTATCTACTCAAAGCAGATAAAGTTTCAACTCATGGTAAAAACAAAAGAATGTTTGGTGAAGACAGACCTGGTGAAGACAGACCAGTGCTGTGGGATTGAGACTGGTGTCACTTGAGGCAATTCTAGAATAAGTTTTAAGAGTCTAGACAGCTGCCTCAGCAGAGTTAATTTCTACCTTCACTGTCACCATTGCAGTTTAAAGGTTGCCAGCCCTTAGATGCCCTTTTGTAGCCCGAAGACCCAAACAGCAACCTGTGGGATTGCTTCATAAGTCTCTCTGACTGTACCAATTACATTTTTGGCCAGAGCACCTGTGCTTATTCCGGCAGTTATGCTTCAGGCCAAGTGGTTATGCTGACTTACTGTTTTAAGGTCGCAGGAAGACCACATAGGAAAGAAATCCCTTATTTACTGTATAACCATGGGTGGGGAAGCTGGACTGTGGCAGGGCGAGAGAAAGTGTTAGTGCTCGCTGCAGTAGATCAAACCGTTGACGATTACTTACAAGCACCAACACTGAACAATATTTAAGTGATACTGTCCCATTTTTGGAAATAAGCTTATTTTACACCTCCCCTTGAGTTAAATAATAGGGTTTTACCATTCTCTTGTACTTTCAACCGTTGTCTGGGTATGGCAGTGCGAATTTTACCACCATGCTTGCAGTTAACATTGAGTCCTATGAGACCAGCTGGCGGCTAACTGGTCTCATAGGACTCAATGTTAACTGCTAGCTTGGAGGTAAAATTGGCACGGCCATACCCAGAGAACGGTTGAAAGTACAAGAGAATGGTAAAACCCTATTATTTAACTCAAGGGGAGGTGTAAAATAAGCTTATTTCCAAAAATGGGACAGTATCACTTTAAGCTGATTGTGTAGTTACTGCAATTTACCTCAAAGGGCAGTCTAATTTAAATGTTTATAGTCATTTAGATAGCCTGTTAGTGGCCTATGTGGAGCTCAAGCCCTCCTGTGCTGACTAGGAGAGTGAGAGAGAGGCCATGCTGGAGTCCACAGCAGTAGGTGAGGCAGTTGGACTTTAAAGGTTTATAGACCCTCCAATAGCCCTTCCTTGACCTCAAGCTGTCTAGCCAAACCTGCGTTGGCTGTGTGTGTGTGTGTGTGTGTGTGTGTGTGTGTGTGTGTGTGTGTGTGTGTGTGTGTGTGTGTGTGTGTGTGTGTGTGTGTGTGTGTGTGTGTGTGTGTGTGTGTGTGTGTGTGTGTGTGTGTGAGAGGGGGCGGGTTGCTTCTACTCACTGCAGTAGATGAGTCTGTTGACGGCGAGCACCACCAGCCGCTGTAGGCGCTGCACGAACTCGGTCTCGCTGGCGCGGATGGGGTTTTCCTGGCTCATGCGCCGCTGCATCATCAGCGTCAGCTCGTCACTCGCCACCGAGCGCATGCGCATCAGCAACGAGTCCGTCTGCACCAGCGAGAAACGGCGACGACCTGCCACACCGCATAGAAAACATGCACGCACGCACACGCACAAAATAAATCGCACAAATGGGTACATATTTCAACACACATGTCCCCAAAACACAGACACACAAAAGCCCCACAATAATAAGGATTCTTACAAAAGATGCAGGGATTTGAATGGTAAACATAGTTTTCCCATTTCCATGGATTTTCCATGGATCCATGGATCTTAGTCTTTAGTAATGAATTACTGAGTATGCCGAGTATGGTCATTAGGATGCATCAAACGCCCCAACTTTTGAAAATGCTTTTGATCAATGCTGAGGGGTGGCACAATAGGCTTGAAATTTTGAATGGTGGTAAATGGGCGTTTGTAGCGAAATATGTGTGTTTTTGGACTATTTTAATCAAAACTAGTGGAGGGAATCATTTGGCAGAATGCTCCAGTTGCCTTTCCACTTTCTCAGATTTGAGATCCCTGGTGAATGATTTTTGCAGTCTTCCTTTAGCAAGGTTTTAACCCCTATTGCGCTAATCCTTTGGCCATGTTTGAACACCCATGTAGACATCCTTTAGCCATTTTTGGGTGCTTGATGCCCTAGTGATGGGGAAGGACAACTAGAGCATTCTTCCAAATGACTACTAATTTGATCAAAGCAGCCTCATAACAAGACATATCAAAACAAACTTTGTACTGATTTTGCTAAAATAAATAAATAAATAAACCTTTCACAGCAATTCAAAATTTCAAGACTATTGTGCCACCCTTTAGTTTAACATGAATCAAATTTGCTAGAAAGTTGCAAGCAAATTACGGTAGTGAAAAGGAACAATATTGCAAGAGCAGAGTGAGATTCTGCAGCTTTAATTTCAAAGTGGCGTTTGATGCACCCTAATGACCATTCAGGTGCAGCAGAAGTGTACCTGTAGATGACTAAAAGCAGACCTCTGACACTCCAACAGGAGATCTTCTTTAGAGATGCTTTTTTTTAGCATTTTAATGAGCCTTTGGAACTCTGCCTGTGGAGTTGTCCCTATTTTCTGACTGTATAGCACTTTTGCGTCAATGTGCCAAATCCGTGATGGACTTAGTATTAAACCAAGTGTAGAGTTCTGGAGGCGAATGATAAATGGAGAGCAGCGCAACGAGAAGCAGCGGCATGTTACATGTGTCTGAAATTGATTTTTTTTTTTTTAGTGCCGCCATGCTGCATATCAACTCGGGAATAAATTCATTATTTTCGCTTACAACAGTCACGTTAGAAGTTGTAATAGCAGGTTCGCAATCAAAAAAAGAAAAAGAAAAGCAAAGATGCATTTAGGGGTGCAGAAAAACATAGTTCTACAAACAAATTTGGCATCAAAACATGGAAAGTATAGTACAAAAAAAACAAATGTGTGGTCTGTAGTGGAATAATGGACTTGAAGTGGTTCACGTACATGGCAGAAGTTAATGCATTTTCACACATGATCACCTCAAACGTGCATTAACTTCAGAGGCTGTCCATTATCCCTTGCTTGTTAAAAACAAACAAGCAAACGACAGTAAAAAAAACAAAAAAACAACCATTTCAAAGCACACAGTCAGGCACCAGTACTCTCTCTATTCTCTGACAAGAGGACTGGGCAAGTTAAAAGGCCACTTCAACATGCAGTGAGACAGCCGTATCTGTCAGTCACACAGCACAGAACAGCACAACACGGCAAACCAGAGGGACCATCCTGAGCTGAGCTCCTCCGTGGGGTGTGAGAAGGGGAGAGGGGAGGGAGAAGCGGGTCTGGAGGTGAGGGGAGAGGAGAAGAGGCTGGAGGTCAGAGGAGGGGAGAGGAAGGGAGACAGGGGAGAGAGGGGAGACGGGAGGAGAGGAGAGGAGTGGGGAGGAGAGGAGAGGAGAGGAGAGAAGAAGAGAGGAGCGGAGAGGAGAGGAGAGGAGAGGAGAGGAGAGAAGAGGCGAGGAGAGTAGTGGAGGCTGGAGGAGAGAGACAGGAGGGCAGAGGAGAGGAAAGGAGGTGAGAGGAGAGGAGGGGAGAGGCGAGGAGAGGAGAGGGGTGGAGAGGAGAGGGGAGGAGAGGAGAAGAGGGGAGGGGAGGGGAGAGGAGAGGGGTGGAGAGGAGAGGGGAGGAGAGGAGAAGAGGGGAGGGGAGGGGAGAGGAGAGGAGAAGGAAGAGGGGAGAAGGGGACAGGAGGGGATAGGGGAGACGAGTAGTGGAGGCTGGAAAAGAGAGAGAGGAGGGCAGAGCAGGGGCAAGAAGGGGAGAGGAGAGGAGGGCGAGTAGTGGAGGTTGTAAGCGAGAGGGAGAGGAGGGGATGGCGATGTGTGGAGTCTGGAGCAGAGGAGAGGCGAGTAGAGGGGGCTAGAGGTGAGAGGGGGGGTTTGTTTGGGGGTACCTGAGTCGCTGGGAAAGAAATATGCGGGAGAGCCCGTGGGGGACGGGAGCGGGGAGTCCAGGGTGAGGAAGCTTAAGTGGGCCGGCAGCGGGATCTGACCGTAAGAGTGCTGCCGGGGGATGCGGGGGATTATCGAGTCTTTCAGCCCCATTGAACCTTCCGTAGGCAGGCAGGGAGGGGAGGATGGATGGATGGATGAAAAGGATGGATAGATGACAGGAGGGATGGAGGGATGAAGGGGTGGACAGGGTGAAATGACATGAGGTGAACGCATCTAAATGCATGAGAACCGGCTCTGCAGACTGATGGCTAGACACTACAGACTGATGAACAACAGACTGCTGAACAACAGACTCATGGAAGACAGACTAATGTTTACAGACGGGTGGCAATCTGTCTGATGACTACAGAGCCTGATGCTAAAACAAATGTTAAGACTTTAAATGATGCTGAAAAGATATCAAAAACAAGAGTGATACGGAACAAAGTGCAGACTGATGGGGAACAAAAAAAC
This sequence comes from Engraulis encrasicolus, assembly GCF_034702125.1. Classification (NCBI taxonomy): domain Eukaryota; kingdom Metazoa; phylum Chordata; class Actinopteri; order Clupeiformes; family Engraulidae; genus Engraulis; species Engraulis encrasicolus. The sequence goes on from NC_085880.1 coordinate 4,339,097, forward strand.
ATGAACATTGAGTGAAATTACACCACATGTGAAATGAGCAAAAGAGTCAACAGATCAATGACCAACTAATTCCTTTTCATGTGCTACTGACAAACTAAACTGCCGATTAATGGAGGGGGTTGGTGATGACTGACCGTTACCCTGGGCAGCGATGATGTACTCACCGGCGATACTCTTGCGTTTCAGAGAGAGGGCGTGGTGAGGGGAGGTGGGCACGTGCACGGAGCCACTCAGCTTCTGGTCCTGATTGGCTGTCGTCTTGATGAACTCGATGGCTGATTGGAGGATGCGGAACTGCAGCGCCACGGACATTTCTGCACAGACAGGAACAAAATGTGTTGGAAAAGTCTTCAAGCAGCATTCAGACTCTCAGATCATCTCAAACCATCATCGATACAAGATCTTGGTGAGACATTAATGCAGCACTGGATGGTTATAAATCTTGCGACACTGCAGAAACTTATCTAAGCAAGGCAACAACAATTGTGTGCCATAGTCAAAGCTAAAGGCGTTCCAACAAATAAAATTCAATAGTATCCTGTGTGCGTGCAGTGGACCTTTCTGATCTGCATGTACATTTATCCCAATAGGGTAATACTGTCCAGAAGTATAATATAATATAATGTAATGTAATGTAATGTAATGTAATATAATATAATATAACAGTACCCTGCGTGCGGTGGACCTTGCTGCTCTGCATGTATCCCAGGAGGGTGATGAGGTCCTCTATGATGCGGAAGTACTGTGAGCCAGAGGAGCTGCAGGAGTGGATGGTGACGGCCACCAGTAGCTGCTGCATGTCACACATCAGCAGACGGTAGTCACTTGGGGAGATCCTGGAACAAAGGACGACATAAACATGGATTTAGACACACGCATGCAAGCATGCATAACACACGCACGCACGCATAACACACACACACGCACGCATGACACACACACGCACGCACGCATAAGACAGACACACACACGCATAACACACACGCGTAACACACACGCATAACACACACGCATAACACACACGCATAACACACACGCATAACACACACGCATAACACACACACATAATACACACACACACACACACACACACACACACACACACACACACACACACACTTATATAATGCAAAATTAATACGACCCCATATTAAAAAAATACTGCAGTCAACTATTTAATAATTATTCCACATCTGTCACACCTGCCACCGCCTCTCTTATTTAATTGGGCTAGTGCACATGGTTGGCTGCCCTTCCCACTAATCGGCAGGGACTGCTGCTGCTGCTGCTACTGCCCAGGCTTGGATCAGCACTGAGTCCAGGTGTGCTTTTTAAATTCAAATGTGCAGTTCCTTCAAAAACGGCCCACTTTTCTGCTCAGTGCCTCCATCCAATTTTGTTATCTTTCAAGTCATTTCTGGATGTCCTCTTTTTTTGACTGTAATCGGGTAGGATATTCAAGGTTTGAAAAGTAAAATGACTGGAGAGGAGAGAAAATTATTCAAGTATTTTTTGGGAGTATTTTCGAGTCTCGGATCAGCCAAGCTGGACATCTGCTGATAGTTGAGCTGCTATCCCCCACAGCAGGTGTTCTAATCGGAGTTGGCAAGGTGAGGTGCAGTGAATTCATCTTACTTTTGCACTGAAGAAAAACAGTCAAATCAGTGTTAAGTGTTGAGTGGTGTAAAATCCCTACAGGTTTAGTCATCTCATTGTCCAGTAGGTTTGCCAAGGAAACTCAGAACTCAGCAAGTGACGGCTACCATTAGAAGTTCAGATGGACAGGATTTGAATAGGTAATGACCAGTAGCATTGCGTAGTCATTTTAGACAGGGAAGCCTATGTCAATAAATTCGAATTCCATGTTGCATGCGTAGCATGTGTAGCTATGTTAAAGTAACTGCCCTGCAGCATGATTCTCACTCGTTCCCCATCCCGTTGAGCGTCTACAATTAATTTGGCCCGTGGAATAATTTCAAATGTATATCACAGAAGGCCCACATACACCATTAAAGGCCTATAACAGGGCTATTCAATTGGAGGCCCGAGGGCCACATGCGGCCCAGATGCAGTCCACATGCGGCCCAGACATGGTCCCCAACTGGAGCAGTGTAGGCTTACATTCCAGTTTTGATACTGCAGTACAACACATGATTTTCTTGTGAATTGCCTGCTTGTCTTACACATTCACATTCAATGTGGTAAGGTTTTAGATTAGAGGAATTGCAGACTCATTTCCATTTTAGTGATGGCTGAAAATGCGCGGCCCGACTTAAGTTCTTGGTTTCGAAATGTGGCCCAAATGAAATTCTAATTGAATAGCCCTGGCCTATAACATGAATTAGATATCAAACTTGATGTGTCACAGGAATATCTGATTGGGCCTCTGGAACATCTCAACACCATGCAGCAGACAGGCACATTTGGACTCACATGTACGTATGATGAGAACGAGTACTTATTCATGCACGCTCTCAAAGTCAAATTTTCACAATTTTAGTTTGGCCCGAGACGCCACCCCCGATTTTCACATTGGCCCTCCGAGAATTTGAAGTCGACACCCCTGGTCTTCAATGCATTACCCAACTACAGAGTTTGAAAAGAGAAGCGAGCGACTAAACTACAGACATCGAAAAGCATGAACCGAGCGCACTCTCGTCCTCACCCGTTCTCGAGGCCGTTGAGCGTGGAGAGCGTGTTGAAGAGCACGTAGAGCAGGCCGTGGTCCAGCAGGATGTCCGCCAGCCGGGGGCAGGCGTTCAGCAGCTGCAGCAGCACGCACAGCGCGTTGTGCACCAGCGAGTTCTCGTAGAGGGAGTTCTCGATCAGGCCCAGCACCGGGATGATGCAGCGCTTGCGGAACGCAGAGATCTGCTCCATCTCGTCCAGATCCAGCCTGTGGAGGAGAGGAGAACGGAGAGAGAGGAGCAGAGATTAAAGTTAAACCCAGGACTTGACTTGACTTGAAAGATGACAGAGAATGATGACAAGAGTTCAAGTTGACAGAAAAGTAAATATCTGCTCCAGCTTGCCCTGATCCAGAGTGTGGATAGGAGAGGAGAGGATAGAGTTAGAAGACAAGAATGATAAGATGATGAAAGTGTGGAGTGGAGAACGGAGAGATGAGGAGAGTTAAAGCCAAGTCAGATAACAGAGAGTGATGAAACGATGAGACTGTATTTGGATTAAGTAGACAGAAAAGAAGAGATCTGCAGCATCTTGTCTAGGTGCAGACTGTGGAGGGAGGAGAAGATGGAGTTAAAGTCAGGGAACAAAAAACAATAAGATGGCAAGACTGTATTTGGATTAATGCTTGATTTCAAACATCTCGTCCAAGTCCTGCGGAGTGGAGAGTGAAAAGAGGGAACAGACAGAGTTAAAACTCAGGGGAAAAAAAATAAAACTCAGGGAAGATGACAAGAGAATGATGAGGTGACGAGAGTGTATTTGGATTAATGTTTGAATTGAAGTAGACAGAAAAGTAGAGATTTACACATCTCATCCAGGTCGAGACTGTGGAGAAGAGAACAGAGAGAAGAGGAGGAGAGAGAGGTGGGTCAGTGAAGAGGGAGGAGGAGAGAGAGGGATAGTGGGGAAAATACAAGCAAGAGAGGGTGGGGGCAGAGATTCTTTAAGTATATAGAGATATGCCACTGTAATAGGTTGCTATGGGCACCTAACATGACCAGGTTCCGGTCTGCCTAAAGGGGCGTGTCATAATACTCCTAGCATTGAATAGAACAGTCCTTAGGTCTGCCTAGGTCTGCCTAATAGAACCCGGAAACAATGGGCCAATGGAACCTCTCTCTCTCTACTCTCTCTGGTGGGGGCGAGCTAGGGGAATCACAGGAAACCTCCGAGACACAATGATGAGATGAGTGTGTGTTTGCATTAACATTTGAATTAAAGTTGACAAGGGAAAACAAGTGTTAAATCTAGTACCACCAGATAATAACTTGTGAATAATGCAGTGAACATCTTGAGTGAGATAAATACTTTGCTATTTAAGCTCTGTGAGGCCAACTGACAATTAAAATGATCCCCCCATCTCTCATTCTCCCTCGCACGCACACACACACCCACACACATACCACCCACACACACACACACACTACTCACACACCAAGCACACACACACACACACCAAGCACACAAGCACACACACACACACCAAGCACACACACACACACGCCAAGCACACACACACACGCCAAGCACACACACACACGCCAAGCACACACACACTACTCACACAGCTCGCGCGCACACACGCGCGCGCACACACACACACACACGCACACGCGCACACGCACGCACATGCGCACACACACGCACACGCGCACACACACACACAGCCATGATGATGATGAACAAGATCATAGCCTCTTCTGTTATCCGTGTCATTTCAGCGAAACGGGCACGCCAGCACTCTATTAGTTTGCTGGCAAGCAATCTCTTGACTTGTGGGCTCTTATATCTCAATATCTGTGTTAAGGGCACGGAGAGAAGAGACGGAGGGAGTGGTGGCTGGGACCACTGCAGCGGCAGGCATTTTACAGAGTTACCATGGATACTAAAATCCACATGCTGACATTTTATAATGTCAGTAACAAGCCAAGGAAGATATACTGTTTTCTCTGGAGGATATCATTTTAAAGCCCTACCAGGTTCATACAGCCAATCTGAGCGGAAAGCAAACACTCAACCTTTTGAATGCCACACCACAGGTAGACAGGAAAACAACGCAACATCCAGCATTGATGGGTTAAGACACACTGTATCACTCACTCCTCCTCAAGACCCACGGGGCGTCCGAACAACATCTCCAGGAAGCACTCCAGTAGGCCCTGGTTGCCCTGGTGCAGGTAGAGCTGGTTGGCCAATAGGGAGAAGCCGTGGTTCTTCAGGAACTTCTCCTTCTGCTCCTTGAAGGCCCGGCTGAAGTAGGCGTCCAACAGCTGAGGTGGGAGAGAGAGAGAGAGAGAGAGAGAGAGAGAGAGAGAGAGAGAGAGAGAGAGAGAGAGAGAGAGAGAGAGAGAGAGAGAGAAGAGAGAGAGAGAGAGGACAGAGGAATGTTATGGTATTGGGCTTAGAATGACACATGCATTTGCATTAATCCCTACACAATTCTATAATTCAGGTTTCATACAGATATGAAGTAGCCGTCCAATAGTGGAAAAAAAGAGCTGCCAGAAAGAGGAATAATATGGAATGGGGCTTAAACATGATAGACTTTTAACTGCATTTACATTGACATGTAATTATATTTATCTACAACACAATTTGATACAGATTTGATACTGATCTGAAGTACAGTAGGCATCCAACAGCTGAAGGAGGAGAGTTCAAGTTCAAGTTTATTTATTTAACAAAGGGACAGCATATATTACCAGCATTCAAACAAAAATGCTAATTATACAAGATCATAGCCATGAGGCTAATTTCCATCTTTTGTCCCTTGACAGGTTTGATGTTCCTTCAAAAAGAAGAGGGAGGCCAGAAAGACAGGTGTTTGGTGAGATGATGTTTTGCACATAGCAGAAGGATTCACAATGTGCATTTTTCTTTCCACTTGAAGGGCACTCTGTACTACGGTACAGTATGCGTCCAAAATCTGAGGCTATACAGTAGACTATACTGTAGAGGTCAGAGAATCATGGGAATTGAGTTATGGGATTGGGGTTTGAAGATGGCAGAAGTAAGAATGTACTTTTTTTGGTTTTCATAAA
>NC_085880.1:4347325-4364825 GCF_034702125.1 Engraulis encrasicolus
TATGGGAATACACAGAGACCGCTTTGTCTCGTCTTTGTCTCATCTTCAGCAGGCTGAACGAAGAGGTGTGGATCGGTTAAAAATGGGGGCACACTTTGTAATCATCTCAGGTTGTGCCCAATTTAATATTTAAGTGAGCCGAAAAAAAAGAGACTTGCATGCTATAAAGAAGACATTGAAATTCAAGCAGAGAGCAAACAGGTGTCTGTAGATACCAGATAGGAAAGGACAGGCATACCTAAAAAGAGGTGAAAAGTGAAAACATGGTGTCGCAGTGATTTGCATTTTAGCAATTCAATTAGGAAATCCTGACTGAAATTCTGAACTTTTTTTCTTTCAATTTCAAGTCTGTATGTGACTGCTGTTAGCAAATACCTTTTCAGGTTTTCAGATTCCAGTCACACAGCACAAGAGATATACAGTACTACACACTGAGAGACACACAGACATTTATTATTATTTTTATGTATCCCAATATTCATGACTAGTATTAATACTTCAAATCACGTTGAACTGGAAGCTGTATAGCCAACTATCCTGGAGTTGGGGTATATGATACTAGAAGATCCTAAGCATGGGAGACAATAGGCTCTTTCATGACGAAGCAGTAAGATTTTTGCTAGGCAGTGGGCATGCGCACTTTGCCAGTTTGAAGTGTGCATGCCCACTGCCTAGCAAAAATCTTACTGCGTCTTCACGAACGAGCCTAATGATAGCGCGTCATCCACAGTGTGACATCATTTTGGAGGGCACAACGGCTATGGGTGTGGGCATTCATTTGAAGGAGAGGATTGTGCACATCCCAGGAAGAGGTGCGGGAAAAGGCAGGCCAGGCATGTTCTAATGAGGGCAGGCAGCCACAGCACTAAGTAACAGACACTCCGATTCTGTGTCTAAGATGGTGCACTATTGTACACTTCAGGCACTATGTTTTAGTGTGTTATTAATACGTCATATGCACTAAAACATGAACACTGAAGTGCACAAGTGCACCATTTGAGTGAGATCCAGCATCAGTCTTTTGTTCCTCACATTCTTGCAACTATTTTTAAATTATTTTCCAGTGACAGCGAATCAGAGAAACTGTTCAACTCAACATTACTCAAATTATTTTTTTAAACATTCAGTTAGCTCAAAATTTCCACCTTTCCAACCCGACAACCTTCACATGTACGGTACTTTGGCCCTTTTGAGTATTCATGTACACAGCTCAGTAGTTGTTATGGTAACCGTACTTATGGTCTCGCTGTTGTGCACCGTTTATCCTCTTTTGTGGAAATAACCTTGCGCTGCTGAGAGCTTTATCACGCAGAGTTCACAACACCCCTAGGGGTTTCTACATGGTACTGCTGTGAGACAATTATCTCTCAGTATCTCAGAATATCTAGCTTTGCACACCATTATTAATTCAATAGCGATGGCAGATATTAACAAAAGAGTTGTACGACAAGATAAACATGGTACTGTGCCTCTGCCTAGTTTCAGAACACTCAGGTTTAATCTAAATGTGATAAGGGGCTTTTCCCATCAGGTAAACGACAAATACAAAAGCCCTTTCCTTCCCTTTCTGATTCCTTTCCTTTATATTAGAATTACAAGTCTTCTTTAAATGACAAAGTTTGATAAGGAATAAAAGTCCCAAATGAAATCATAGTCATTGGTCGTCTTTGACCTGCCCCCTGTGGATCAATTCTTCTAAGACACGTTCGGATGCACACACCGACTCTCATTACGACACCAAGTCCATGATAAAGTCTTGCTCGACGACACACAGAGGGAGATTCAGTGTCAGTAAGAACAGTAATAAGAAGAGTAATTTCCCCTGTCTCCTGTGCACCGTGTTCATCCATAATTGTCGAAGTAGCCCCCACCCAAAGTCATCCGCACCACTTGCCGTCTAATAAATGGCTCAATTCCCCAAATGGTGCGAGACGCCGTCACTCCGGATAAAAGCGTGTGTGTAAAGCCCGAAGATTTGCTTTTTAACGCCAAATTTAATCTACTACTCCCAAAAGAGGGGTGGCATTAGTATTCTTGTGGTGATCAAGAAGCTTACTAATGACCAGGACGACAGCACAGTCAGGCTAACAGGTGAGAGGAAGAGAGGGAAACGAGGCGTTTGGAAGACAAGGCCGTGTGCACACCGCTAAGACTGGGCTCTCCAGCCCTGTGTGCCTTTGTCCTGTTCAGTCGCACCCATGCATGCTCACGAACACCCACGCACACCCATTGATACTTCATTTACAGTACCACTCCCCTCCCTGCAGGACATTTACACCGCACGCCTCACCCGAAAAGCACTGATGATCATCAAAGACACAAGCCACCCTGCACACAAACTGTTCAGCCTCCTGCCCTCTGGAAAGAGGTACAGGCGCCTCCGTTCCCGTACCACCAGGCTTACAAGCAGCACGATGCATCAAGCAATCAAGATACTGAACACTCAACCCACTCTCCCTTCACTGTCAGCCTCTAGCCAGCCAGGCCACTGACAACGCTCCCCCCCCTCATCCCCACCACCATATCTGCGACTGAACACTCCACCTGCACTACTACATCTGTGACTGAACTTTCAACCTGCACTAACTCAAAACATACACATGCACACACACACACACACACACACACACACACACACACACACACACACACACACACACACACACACACACACACACACACACACACACACACACACACACACACACACACACACACACACACACACACACACAAGCACACTGCACTTTCTGCACTAAACCCAAACATACACACACTGACACACAACTCATACTCACACACATACACACACACACACACACACACACACATACACAGGTACACACACACAGACGCACACCGCACTTTCTACCTGCACTAAACACACACACACACACACACACACACACACACACACACACACACACACATACACACACACACACACACACACACACACACACACGCACACAAAACACATACAAACACACACACACACATACTGCTGCTGGTGTATTTAAATAAAAACCTTTTTTAATTATTTATTTCTTCAAATGCTACTATTACTATGTCAGAACGCTATAAAGGACTTTTAGGAAAAAGAACAACAAAATACCTCCTCTTAATGTATGTTCTCTACAAGTCTTCTGTTGTCCAGTCTTGCACTTTAAATGTCTGTATGAGCAATGTCTACGTCCATACTGTCTATGTCCATGTATGAGTACTGTCTATGTCTATACTGTCTATGTCCTTACCTAGATTAGTCTATGTCTGCATGGGAGAGCAAGAAACGCAATTTCAAATTCTTTGTATGACCAGTGCATGTAAAGAAATTGACAATAAACTTGACTTGACTTGACTTGACTTGATTTCTTAGAGCGGTTGCGTTAATGGTCTGCTTATGGTGAGTAAGAGCATGGTGAGCGCGGCGGATTACATTTGCTTAGCGAGCATATCTGTCTTTGTATGCATCTCAGAGTATGACTCATCCAATCTTAAGCACCATCTGGCCTGTAGTATGTAACATATGTTTCCTGAACTCGAGGCCACTATGCCTACAGGGGTGCATTTCTGGAAAGCGTAGTTGCTAACTATGTTAGCTACTTTGTTGGTTGCAATGCAATTTCCCAGGGTTGGGAAGCCAGAAAGCAGCTTCAGTGATAGAGGAGAGCATTTCAGGTAGGTTCTGTCTTGCTAGTACCTCAGGTGTGCTAACTCACAACAAGCAGTAAACCTTTTAATAGAAGGGCTCTTGCCAATTCATTTCACCATTAAAGCAAAGCCAACATGCTCTCCTATTTATACTAGAAAACATGTCGGCTTTACTGACAAAACCCCCATAGGGTACCTCCGCTCTGAAAGACGCTACAAAAACCTTTATGTGTTGTCGTCTATTCTTCCTGTCCCTCTGTCCATGATCTCATCTGCAAACACTGTAAAACGCAGAGATGATGTGTGCACAGGGAAGATTTAGCCAGAGTTGAGTTGACAAGGGAGCACACTACACAGCGTAGGTGGGCACTGATAAAAGGGCTCGGTGAGATGAAAATAAAGAAGGAGCCTCCACAAGCTGCTAGACGACCAAAGGCCACGGCCAATAAAAAAAGAGCCTTGTGAATGGACACAGAGGATGAAAGGCAGGCAAGCTGTTATACGTGCGTGTGTGCGTGTGTACTGTGCAGACAGCCGCTTTGGCATCGCCTCAGGGAGCTTCCCAGTGCTCGACGACGACGAGCACTTAAAATATAAGATAAAGCCTGATTACGAACTCTGTGCTGTGGTGAAGAAGAGACTTGCACAGACACCGCTGCGGAAAAAAAATAAACAAGAGCAGCAAACAGGGAGGAGACGTGTCGGTGTAAATGGACGCCACTGATGTGATAAAATGAAAAAACAAAAAACAAAAAAGGGACAGAATCCATTAAGATGTGTAAGCCGTGACAAGAATGCAAATATAAAAAGCCTCTCTTGATGTCCGTAAGGAGACATCACAGGGCCGCCTGTTGTACACTTTTTCAAACGAGCCGTTTCGTCGCAGGTTTTTAAGAGGGTAGCCTGGCCCAAAAGGATTTGTGGGAAGGGGGAAAATGGACAGGGCACACAGGGGAGTGGAGCAAAGCAGGTGTTCCTAAAAGGACCTGTTAAGTCCAGCCACAGCATCCCTTCTCAAGGGGTCGGGAGACCTGGCAGTCTTCAAAGGCACCGGCTCGATTAACATGCACGGGGCACAGGATGGGCTCCTGTTATGTGGCGACAGGTTGCAGCGGGGAGCACTCCATCATTTTTACTTCAAATGCTGCCCGACTCAATGCACCCCATCCTCTACATGGCAAATAGCAAACTATATTCTGTTCACCTCACCCTTTATACGATTTAGAATATCGTATAATCCTTTATACGAAGGGGTATACTTACAACCCATATTTACCCATAAGTTAATGACTACAAATGATGCAATCAATCAATTCCCATCCTCTATAATAGTATACAGTATAAACTGTTCCCTCTGTACTAGTTTGGTGCAATATACAGTAGAAGGTGCTGGGGGATGTTTAAAGGGGAGAAGGTCATCAGTTGGGTAGATGCTTCAATCAGTTAAGTAGCCTTGCAGAAGCCATACAGAATCATAATCAATACATTTCACTTCGAGGGCATAAGCTTAAACTTCCTTTACACAGAAAATAGGGAAGTGAAGCACCCAGAAGGCTCCTGAACATCAACTTCAAAAACGCCTTTCATCCATTTGGCATTTGAAAATGTGTGTACGGGTACACCTGAGAGAGTCATCAGTCACTCAACTAGATACAGTCTGCTCAAGTTGCGGTTATAATTTTTGTCTGAAAAGTGAAGCTTCTTTTGGGGATGAGTCTGCAGGTTTTTTGATGTGCTTCTCCTGCTGGGTCACAAGCTGTGGTGTTGACAGCTCCACTTCCAACAAACCAGAGATGTGATATCTCCAAGTTCCCCATCATCAGGCCAAAATTCAAGAGGCAACTTACAAAACTTACACTTACAGCCAAACTCATTTAACTAACATGAGATGCATGAGAATCATTCTCAGTAGACAATTTGCCGTAGTATATACTGTACAAGCAAAACCATACGCAGAGAAATGCTGTTTAAAGGTACACTGTGCACTGTGCATTTTTAGTTGTTTGTTTCCGGAATGCATTCTACCCATTCACTAATGTTACCTTTTTCATGAATACTTACCACCACCATCAGATTCTAAGTATTCATCATGACTGGAAAAATTGCATTTTTCATACATCTTCTCCATGGTCCGCCATTTTGAATTTCCAGAAATAGCCATTTTTAGCTGCAAAAATGACTGTACTTGGGCCATACTAGAAAATATTAGTTTATTACTTAGTAAACTTTCATGAAAAGATAAAATTTGGCAATAGGCAGCCCAGTTTCAATGAGCAGCATAGTTGCAGTACCTTTTTTGACCATTTCCGGCACAGTGTACCTTTAAGTCTAAAACACAAAACAAAGTCAGTGTCTTCTCTTTGCAATGTCTTAAATGTTACGCATGTACAGTTTGTTTTTCTATGGTGAAATGAAAGGCAATTTTGCGAGCATGCCATTTTTCTAACAGAGGCAAAGTCACAACTAACATTTTTGGGGGACACCACTGGGGAATACCTAGGGGGAATTCCACTCACGGCATTAGGGTTGATAACAGTCTGTGACGTCAAAGTCACACTGGTTTATAATGGACGTCTTTCATCCATCCATCCATCCATCCATCCATCCATCCATCCATCCATCCATCCATCCATCCATCCATCCATCCATTCATTCATTCCACTCATCCATAGAAGAAGCCTTACCGGTCGTTGCAGGACTCTGCCTTGCTGTGCGCTCTCTCGTAGCCGGGCGAGTAGGTGTAGCTCTCCCAGTCGTCGGGCAGTGGGGTGCGGTCTGCCACGGAGGGCCAGCGGCCGATGGCCAGGGAGCCGTTCTGGGCAGGGAAGGCCAGTCCCAGGCTGGCCAGGTTACTGTGGCTGCGTTGGTACGACTGGATGCCCTTCAGGCTGTCGGGCCTCCGCGGCGCTGCGTCCTCATTGGCCCAGTCGAAGCGGTCCTCCGACTCTGCGCTCAGGCTGCCGTCGGCGGGGCTGTGGTCCGCCTCCACGCCCTCCTCGTGGCCCTGCTGTTGTTGATGATGGTGGTGGTGCTGATGCGGTTGCTGTGACAACGACTCATCCTCCTCCACATTGATGGACGGAGGCCGCATCTTTGGCCCGAACTCCGTGCTGCAGACGATGGCCCTTCGCAAGGGGACGTCCGTGGACTCGCAGATGGTCTTGGCCGACTCGCAGCTGCTGAGGAGCTGTTCGTCGCCGCCGCGCTTCAGGGTCTCCGTGCTGCCCAGCACCTGCTGAGATGCCAGCGTGCCTCCGCAGCCGCCGTCGGCGTCGCACTGGGGGGGGCCAGCGGGCGTGGTGGCCGGGGTGGTGGACTGGCTATGGCTCAGGCCGTGGGAGTAGGAGTGGCTGTGGCTGTGCCTGTGGTGGGCAGAGCGGGGGCTGAGGGTGGGGGACGAGTGGGGCGACGGGCGCAGGCTGGGGGGCCGCAGGGTGGTGGAGGAGTCCTCCATGCCATGCTCTGGAGATGGAGCTGGAATATAGAGAAAAGTCAAGTCATTCTCCTGTACTGTACATCATATTAAACCAAACTATGTTGACTTCAAAAGTGCTTCACAGAGAGTTTAAATAGAGAAAATAGAATAAAATAAAATAGAGAATAGATAAAACTGAATTTAGAATCCATAATGCAATTTCATTTTTTTTTTACAACTACACACAAAGAGTTCAAGCAGGTATTGATATGGTATCCACATGCTCCAGCCATGACCTTGTTACAGTCATCAGCGCCCATTGCATGCTCCTAATACAGACTGGATTTTTTGGTAACTCAATTGAAATGGGAGAGTGTGGCAGCATAACTTCACTTCTTTTTTATTTCCACCATTATAAAATATGATAATCTCCACAGTCCTAGCAGAAAGGTAGATTAGAGGGGAACTAATAGTATTGTGGATATATTGGGAAAGATAAATACCACTGATTATCATTTTGATTGAGAATTACTTAAAGGGATACTGTCCCATTTTTGGAAATAAGCTTATTTTACACCTCCCCTTGAGTTAAATAATAGGCTTTTACCGTTCTTCTGTACTTTCGACCGTTCTCTGGGTATGGCAGTGCAAATTTTACCCCCATGCTAGCAGTTAACATTGAGTCCTATGAGACCAGTTCGCGGCTAACTGGTCTCATAGGACTCAATGTTAACTGTTAGCTTGGAGGTAAAATGTGCACTGCCATAACTAGAAAACGGTTGTGAATACAGGAGAAAGATAAAAGCCTATTATTTAACTCAAGGGGAGGTGTAAAATAAGCTTATTTCCAAAAATGGGACAGTATCACTTTAAGTTCAAATTATGCTACGACTCTTCCCCAAAACAGATTTAAAGATAAGTCTTTTCAAATGTTATGAAAATATCCCACATTTCATTATTAACTGATATTTCCAAATACAAAAAAAACAGAGCGATGTCAGCCTATACAAACAGGCTTCAGCCACACTGGAAAATCAAAAGACTCATTTTCATGATTAACGATTTTCACAATTAATAGGGTGAAGCTCCCTTTTCAAAATAGGAAGGATATTAAATTAATACATAACTAAATAACTGAATGACTTTTGATAATATAAAATAAGGGCTGAGGGAATGAATAGCACCAGCAGCACCTGTTTCTTTTCACCGGGCACACTCGTTGCCACCCCGGCCTTTCACAATAGATCGCTTTAAAAAGCACGAAATGAATTTGAAGTGAAAAGGTCAGACACTTCACAGTTCAGAGGGCCCCCATCAAACCGCGTGACTGGCATCACACAGTGCGCACAACATGCTTCCCCCCCATTACAGGGCAAATCAAATGCTTTTAGCCAGTCATTTGGATTGCCATGGCACTTCTCCCTCCTGACTCTTCATTATGTTACTAAGCTTTTATGACTGGCTCCTAAATTGCACCCCACCATAGCCTGCATTTTAGGTCTGGTGTACTCCAGTCACATCGATAATACAAAAAAAAAAAAAAATTGAGCAGTTGAGAGGTCTGTTTCCAGATTAAGGTAGACAGGGGGTCGCAAAAATCCTTCTGTGCTGGGGTGGAGAGAGAGAGCAAAAGAGCGAGAGAGGAGAGGGACCAAGACAAGACATGGAGAAAGAGAGCACAGAGAGAAGAGAGAGAGAGAGAGAGAGAGAGAGAGAGAGAGAGAGAGAGAGAGAGAGAGAGAGAAATTGAGAGAGAGAGAGAGAGAGAGAGAGAGAGAGAGAGAGAGAGAGAGAGAGAGAGAGAGAGAGAGAGAGAATGAGAGGTGCATGGTAAGTGCAGTGGTGTCACCGTCATGGTGCGGTGCCTCGGTGAAGACGGTGGGGGAGAGGGAGAGCACGGAGCTGCAGGCTGACTTGCCTCCACTGCTGGAGTGTCTCAGGTACATCATGGACTGCACCTTCTCCTGGTACAACTTGCCATCTGTGGAACACAAACACACACACACACACACACACACATTAGCACACGCGCACGGACACACACACACACGCGCGCGCGCGCGCACGGACACACACACACACACACAGACACACACACAGACACACACACAGACACACACACAGACACACACACAGACACACACACACACACACACACACACACACACACACACACACACACACACACACACACACACACACACACACACACACACACACACAGAGAGTATCACACATTCAAAGTGTGTTCTGGGCTAAAGCTCACTCAATTACTTGGGTCTTCAGGCAAGGCCAATTATTATGCTGTGAGCGGCCAATCAGACTAGCCAGGGTAGACACAGAAAAAAAATTATAAAAATAAATAAAAAGAGTTAGCTGCTGATGGACGCCCTTGACAGAGACAAGAGGCATCACAAATCACCCTCATCACGCAAACGGAATAGCAAACACATCATTACCAAGCCATGTGCTACCGCACGGCTCCTTTGCCAAGTTCAAAGGCTTAGTCTGGATTGACGTCCCCCCACTGACACCTCAAAATGGCACGGATAGGCTGCGGAGCTTAATGATCCCCGTTGCCTCAGCCATAGACGGAGGGGGGGGGCAAGGGAGGTGATGAAAGAAGGGGTGTGTGCATGGATGTGCATGGATATACCAACATCCTGACTCCCTTCTGAGACGTGTCGTCTGCCTTGACTAAGTCATGTCTTCTTTTTTTTCTACTCACCTACTGGGTGTGTGCATTCACGGAATTAAAGCGGGTTAAGTGAAAATACGAGACCCGAAAAAGCGGATACTGCCTCTCGACAGCAATCCAGGAGAGTGCTTAGATTTCAGGCACACTCAATAGAATGCAGAAGCACCGTACACACTCGATAGAATGCAGAATACACAATCACTTAAAAAGGGATTTACTGCTCTGCAATAATGCTGCTCGATTATGAGAAAAAAAGAATCAATATCACAATAATTTCAGTCAATATTGATATCACGATTTTTCAGACGATACTTCTATTACAGACAATAAATTGGGCTAAACAATTCCCAATCTCTGCAGTGGGAGTGGAAAGCAACAGAGAAACACACAGTGGTGTTCTGCATGAGTGTTGGGTAGCAAGTCTTCTCTTTACTCGAAATGGCTCAAGTGGAGTGGGAGGTATTGCGCTTAGCACAACCTACCTTTTGGCAGTATAAACAAATGTCAAAAATATTGTTTCAACTTGATATTATGAAATTTGATATTGTTTTACAGCAATATTGATATCACGATATATTGCACAGCTCTAGCCTGATAAACCAGACTAAATGTGGATGTCTAATTTAGTCTGGCCTCGATGCATAATACATCCGAAGATTGTTGATGAGAACAACCTTCCCTCAAAACCCTGCCCGCTTTGATTCAAAACACATCTTTGCATTGTAATTGGTTTGCCAGATTCATGGCATTCTGGCTTTATTGAATCATTATGCGAGGCCAGACCCAGCCGTAGACAAAACATTTTGCCGTCCAGCGGGTGGCGCTGGTTCACCAAGCTAGCACAGCCCTGCTCTGCAATGCAATTTTATTTGCAAGATCCTCCAGCTTCAAGCACAGATGGAAACAGGAACATGAAAGGATAAAGATGTATATTTGATCTGAAACGGTTAATGTGGGCCTACTCCTAGCAGAGTCTTTTGAGACAATCATTTGCCAAGTCTTCAACAATGCAGGGGCTGGTTAGGGATCATTTTGAAAGCCTTTATCTAAGCTTTACACCCACAACGTCCACAAACAGAGGCCTCACCAATAAACCTTCCGATTAAATAAACGATTTCAGAGCGGCACCAAGGCTCTTTATACAAACAACTCGCAACCATTCCTCATGAGAAGCTTCAGAACAAGAGAACGGCAATTTAACACCTAATGCACAGTCCCTTCAAACAAACCCAGGCCTGAGTACAGCTGTAGAGCTCATAACGTATTACAGCAATTATCCCACCCATTTCAATGTTTGTTGCGCGCCCACAGTATTTCCTGTCTGCTAGTTCCGGTAAGGCTGCACCATGGAGGTAGGCTCAATTCGAAACGGGAGGCAGTGACTCGATGACTCTGCTCCTACATAAACAGGTCACTGATCAGATAGGTGAAGTTAGCTGATGAGGCAGCCGTTACGAACGGCACTAACAAGTGCGCTGCCTTGCGCATTTGATGTTACGGCGATTCTATGGCGGGAGTTACGTTCATTACGTTAGCGCTCAGCTATTTGAACGGTGAATGATCGTCAGATGGTGGAATCGTAAAATAGGCTATAAATAGATCTAGCGACAGAATATTTAGATACTATAATGTTGATTTATCCATTCGATTTTCAATATCTACATACATAAGTGTCAGAATAAAGAGTATGATAAGGTAGTAGCTTGGGTAGTAGCCATGTTTGTTTTTCAGGTTTCTGGTTGAGAGGGAGGTGGCACACAGCATGTTGGGTACCAAGGCAGCGAAGTCAGCATCTGATGCTGACCTCAAATATCCCTGTTACGCCCACAAATGCAGTCAAATGCCGATCCACACTTCATGACTCGATGTCCAGTTAGCTCACTGGAAGGACAGCTGCCTTCCCTATTTCGAATTGAGCCGTAGTATAAGAACTGGAGAGAGTGAATAAGTCCCGCCTCCAGTCATTTCAATGGGAAAAGCTAGGCAAGTGAATTCAGCCAAAATTGAACAAATTTTTCAGCTTCAAAGATGGAGTCGCTTCCGTTCCGCCGCCAGTTTAATCAGCCAATTACGTGCCACGTTAATGACTGACTTACGATTGACCAGAAAGATATATGGAAGACGGGCATTGGATGCATGGAGGTGCCCAACCACACACCTGTACAGGTATGTGTGCCCAACACTAAACTCGCGCACCCACCAATCGTATCCACCCTCTTTGAGCTAAGTGACGTCGGAAATTAGCAAATTTGTGAGAATTGCAACGAGGAAGTGCCTTGCTAATCGGCGAAGCTAATCAGCCAAATCCTGACCCCCTGGGCTGCATCTAGCCCTTCTGAATAATTTAGCATGAGCAACTGCTACTAAAACTGTACTGGTACAGCCCTTGTTAACTGTGGATAATAAGGTGGATATGATTGGTGTAGCCCAGTGTTTCTCAAACTTTTTCAGACCGAGGACCACCCCCACATATGTTCAGGGACGGGTTGTCAACTGAATTGACAGTTGATGGGTGCTAATTTGACGTTGCTAACATCGATGCAGAGCACTTACTTTTTTATCCACATTCACAAGCCTGTCTTATTGTAGTGAAAATGCTATGTTTAACTTTGCAATAATGTTAAAAGTATAGCATACTGCTAGCTTGTCATGGTAATATAGAAATCCCCTCGCGGACCACCTAAGCTCTGGCTAGGACCACTAGTGGTCCCCGGACCACACTTTGAGAATCACTGGTGTAGCCCCATGATGTTTGCTTGCCTTCCACCACTGGAACGCTGTAATCGTCATTGAAAAATTAGCTACCTCAGTGCTACAGTACACTACTAAGACATAACACCAGAACTTAAGTAATGCACTATGGCTTGGTCATTGCCATTCTGGTAGCAGCAACTTTATAACGCAGTGTCCAAACAGTAAAACCTGGCCGGCCAGTAACTACTCTGTCAAAAAATTGAGTTTAGACTGAGAATCTTTTTACCTCCTTTATCTTGTGAGAAATCATAATTGTCCAAATGATTTTAGAGATATCGTTACATACATATTGTATAATATACAACACAATACTTTGAAGGCATATTCTCTCAGTTTCAATATTGGCATAGCTACTGCACTTTGTCTTTGTGTGTGTGTGTGTGTGTGTGTGTGTGTGTGTGTGTGTGTGTGTGTGTGTGTGTGTGTGTGTGTGTGTGTGTGTGTGTGTTGGGGGGGGTGGGCGCGAAAACGCAAAAAAAGACAGTTTCGGTTTTCGGCAGAAAGCCAATTGAGTGGCCGAAACGGAGGCCGAATAGAAAATTAATTGAAAATGGGCATTCCTTACACTAATTTCAGTTCTACTCCTAACATTTGATGACTTCAAATACACATTTATTTTCTTTCAAAAACATTTCTAAACATTTATTGTAAGCCGTAGATTTAAGCAATATTTAAAAATAATGAAAAACCTAACTTTTGATAACTTTTAACTGAATTGTAATATTCGGTTTCGGTTTTGGTATTCGGCCAAATGATTAATTATTATTCGGCTTCGGTTTCGGCCATACATTTTCATTTCGGTGCACCTCTACTTTCGAGCCTTGCTCACCTATGTGCAGGGAGAAGAAGAAGCTGTTGGGGGTGTGGCAGACAAAGGTGTTGGTGGGTGGGTGGACGGCCAGCAGGAAGTTGTACACCAGCTTAAGAAGGTCCAGGTCTGGAGGAGAGCCTAGCACCTCCTGGATGATCTTGACGAACGACAGGCACACCTCCTGCGTGATGGAGGCCAGGTGGCCGTCTCGATGCTCCTGGAAGAGAGAGCGAGAGAGCGAGAGAGCAAGCGAGCGAGGGAGGGAGGGAGTGGGTAGGTGGATGGGACGGGATGGGATGGGTGTGAGAGAGATGATGAGATATGAGGAGATATGAGAGATGAGGAGGGTGAGGTGATGACAACAGATATGATAAATTACCGATCTGAAGAGATGATTTCATCACATAAATTGCTTTTTTGTCCAGATTAAATGTCTCTCCATTATAAATGACCCTACTGTGGTAATGCAGCACGGATGTGAATTGAATTCTGAGTCTTTATGGGGGAGACTTATCTATATATTGTCAACTGAGAGCTGATTCATAGAAAATTATGATAAGGAGGAAGAGGAAGAGGAAGAGGAAGTCACTGGTGTAGGCGAATACTCCACACAAAAAAACTCTCCTTATCCCTCTCCTTCAGGCATTGAATATGTGCTAACTGTGAAAAGTGAACCTTGTCTATCTTGTCTATCATCGTTGAAGTGCAGCCCAATTAACTCGACTAGGCTATCAGACATGTATTCCTCCGACACCCTATCCAGTGACCATCATTGTCCAAAACAGGAAAGACAGCACTTACAGTACCGGCATCACCTCTTTACCCCCCACAGATGTTGAACGTCTGTTGCCAATGTCTGGGTGTGACTAGTGACAGGGATGGTCCTCAGTGCTTGTGCACCTTCTCTACCCTTGTATAGGTCTGACTAACACACCTTGCATTTCTACCACTGTCCTCCCAAAACAGTAGCCTCTTTGTGCGTATGGGCCCACCGGCGGGCCTGCCTGTTCACTCATTACTCAATTACATAACAACATCACCAGGAGCCTTAAGTAAAAGATTCAGACTTGGACATTAGAATTTTGGTGACAGTAAAGTCATAACATCGTCTCTGCGCAAAGACATGAATGAGCCCAGAACAGGTGAGATAAGAGGTGAGTCCTTACCTACAGGACCCGTGTTTGAAGCAGCTGGGGAATCTTTCACATCTCCTACCTACAGTATATCTTGATGTGATCAGCAACAGGGACGGGCATTAGTAATATCAGAAATGTTCTAAGCTATGAGATAGCCGTCTCTCATTGGCTCCCATTATAGCCCCGTTGGCGCACGCAGCCAAGTAAAAGATGAATGGGAGCCTATTGGGCTAAATGGCTCAGCAGGGATTTGTGACGATTCTGTTCTCTGGTTTGTAAAGATGTGTGCACATTCTGTACCTTATCATGGAAGTTGTATTAGAAGTGAAGTTAAAGGTTCCTGACATGGCTTTGTTCTCCCAAAGACGTGTTAGTTTTGTCCTGCAACACGCTAGCATTCGGCTAATACCTGCTGGCTGAGGAATCTCTGCGACTATTCACGACCAGAGCTGACGAGAGACGTACTCTGACTGATCCTCCTAGCAGAGACATCTACGGTCACACACCTCAACCCCCACCACTGTCCAACATGTTAATTGAAGGTGCCCAAATTCTTAAGGATGAGCGCAGTCATTTCCTTTACCCCATGTACACATGCCGCTTTTCCACCACCTTAAATATAATAAATAACAGGTGTCCGCAACAATCCTAACATAACTTTAAACACATCGACATCTAAAGTCAGACTTAAAACTACAAAACAAATGGGTATGCCGTAAAGTCGATTGTCACGTGTTATGTCATTGCTATAGTTGAAATAAGGGTCATTTTCACGAATCTAACACTTGACAAGATGCAAACGTGTCGGCAAATGCTTTCACTTACTCATATCTATCGAACGCGACTTCATTGTTTCCAGGGAAAAAATCACACGGGCAGATAGTTCTAAGAGAAGCGTACAGCCCCATTGGCACCCATTCATTATTTACTTGGCTGCGATAACATAGCTGCAGTGCCACTCCTGGCCACACCAGCTAGTTGTCGTTCTTGTACAAGATTCCATTTTCTTTGGTACTATTGAACCTCCTTCTCTGCCCTCAACTACCCCTTGCACCCGTCCAACTAACAGAATCCCATCCAATGTGAACTAAATTCCATTGATTTCTATGGCCATAAATCTGCAGAAAAACCCGTCCAAATGCCCCTTTTACAGCATTTTACCTGCAGACGGTCATCCTAAGCAACCCAACTGGGTGGGAAACAGCCCAATCTGGCAACACTGAGCCGAGGGTGTCCACTTACCTGCATGACCTGGCAGGTGAGGAGGAAGCGGTGCACCACCTGTGCCTTGAGGAGCTGGCGGATGTTGAACATCTGGTGGGGGTGGTGCACGCGGATCAGGATCTCCAACGCCGCCAGCAGCGTCTCCCAAACGCCCATCTGCGCCTTGGCCCACACCTGCACACACAACAAGGGAGTTGCATTATTATTATTATTCAACTGGGACCCTACGCATTATGAGTTAGCTTGCAGGTGCATCACAAACATATTTTTGGGACAAGCATCACTTGAGGATAGAAGATGGAGCACACAGCAGCTTAGTTTTAAATTTAATTTGGGGCGGTGTTGGCCGAAAAAAAATGTTTCACAACTAAGCTGCAGTGTGCTCCAGCTTCTATCTTCAATTTAATTATTATTATATTGCCATTATTATATAGCTAATTAAAATAAAAATCGCATGGCGTGATGTAGAGTTGACACGTCTTCTTATGCAGAACAGTGTTCTGTGGAGAAGTGCTGCTTTGTCAAAATGAGCTGGTAGCATAGCAGGACTCAGTTGCAATTGAGGTGCATTAGTAATTTATTATTCTAATACTAAGGGAGGCATTAGCTGGCTTATGATGACATCAACGGTGCGTTGGAAGGCTCGAGAAGGTCTATGATGAGAGGGGTCAAGGGGGCGTTTGTTCAAAAGAGGTTGAGGACCACTGTCCTACAAGGATGTGAAATATTTTGTCATGTACCTTCCAGTCCAGCAGGATGTCCCCCAGGAGCTTGAGGTCCTGCACCACCGCCCCCGTCTCCATGTCCAGGTGGAAATGTCCGTCCTCCGTCACTCGCAGGATGGGCTCACTGCAGCAGCCGTCCAGCAGGGTCTGGAATGGATGGATGGAGGGATGGATGGATGGAGGGATGGATGGAGGGATGGATGGATGGATGGATGGATGGAGAGAAAAGACAAATGGATCATAATTATAATTTAGATCATCTAAAATGTATTAATTCATTCAAGGTGAGAACTTACAAAAGGACAAGGATATGGACATGGAATCATAGTCATAATCAGGAAACAGTAAATAGCCATAACATCTACAATATTTACACATTTAAAACTAAAAAAAACATCTAATGCAAGGCAAGTTTTTTTTATTGCAGCCATTTCATATGGCCTACAAACACAAAGCTTGTAGACAGAGCTCGGTCTGGCAAACATGAAGCAAATGGTAGGAGACATCTGTGAATGGTGATGCTAAATTAAAACACAGGCAATGGGCGGCCTCCCTGAGAACATCGATTTACCATTTTACCTTCCTAACAACAGTGTCAGCACAGCTTAACGAACATATGCTTCAATGGCGAAGTAGGGAAGAGAAGGGAGGTCTAACAAAGCAACACACAGGAAACCACCACAGGTTGAAAAGGGTGAATCACGTAGCTGCTGACCTATGCTGAAAATTGATCCATTTTGATGTGGACAAATGGACTTCCAATACAAGCTGCACTTGCGCACACTCACGCATCATATCCACTTACAGTCACTGGACATGCAACACACTATGCAAAAACCAAATACACACGCACACGCACACACGCGCACACGCACACGCACGCGCACACGCACGCACGGGCAAAAACACATGCAAACACACGCACGCACGCACGCACACGCACACGCACGCGCACGCACACGCGCACATAGACACACACGTGCAGATTCACCAGTTCAGCCTGTTATCTGAGGTCAGTGTTTAACTTCCGTGTAAATATTACTGATGATTCGCCATGAGAGGGGTGACTCAGGGCCAGTACAGGAG